>NC_136812.1:48948560-49063266 GCF_951216825.1 Electrona antarctica | reverse complement strand
CACCGACGTCGTTTGAGATGGAGGGGAGGAAAAAAGAGAAACGGTGCGTGGGGAGGAATCCAAAACACATAAAAAAAGCCCCGAGGTCTGCGATTTGTTCCAGGTTGTCCTCAATTTGTAATAACGAGCTGGCAAACACGGAACCATTCCCACCGGGAGGGGTATAGGATATACCACGGAGGATCAGATGAGACGCAGTCGTCATCGCTTCCCTGAAGGAACACGGCTCCTTTCCATGTACAACATCTACCAGTGGTTCACAAACACAGGGTTGGACAGCTTATTATTTTCTTTTTATGTTTTTTTTTGTGGCTTTCGCCTTTATTTTATATTTTTTATGGAGGGACAGACAGTAGGCTGACAGGAAATGGGGAGAGAGATGGAGGAGTGACATGCAGTAAAGGCCGTCGGGATCGGGAGTCGAACCCACGGCACACTGCCAGACTAGGCTACCGGCCAAGGTGCCTGGAACCGCTGAGCCAAGGCCCAGGCCAGGGTTGGACAGCTTTGACGATGGAGAGGGCCACTATAGTTCCACACTCACTCAGAGGGCCACTATAGTTCCACACTCACTCAGAGGGCCACTAGTTCCACACTCACTCCAGAGGGCCACTATAGTTCCACACTCACTCAGAGGGCCACTAGTTCCACACTCACTCCAGAGAGCCACTATAGTTCCACACTCACTCAGAGGGCCACTATAGTTCCACACTCACTCCAGAGGGCCACTATAGTTCCACACTCACTCCAGAGGGCCACTATAGTTCCACACTCACTCAGAGGGCCACTATAGTTCCACACTCACTCAGAGGGCCACTAGTTCCACACTCACTCCAGAGGGCCACTATAGTTCCACACTCACTCAGAGGGCCACTAGTTCCACACTCACTCCAGAGAGCCACTATAGTTCCACACTCACTCAGAGGGCCACTATAGTTCCACACTCACTCCAGAGGGCCACTATAGTTCCACACTCACTCCAGAGGGCCACTAGTTCCACACTCACTCCAGAGGGCCACTATAGTTCCACACTCACTCCAGAGGGCCACTATAGTTCCACACTCACTCCAGAGGGCCACTATAGTTCCACACTCACTCCAGAGGGCCACTATAGTTCCACACTCACTCAGAGGGCCACTATAGTTCCACACTCACTCCAGAGGGCCACTATAGTTCCACACTCACTCCAGAGGGGCCACATTGCACACTGTCATAGCAAACATAGCCGTTCTACAAGCTCAAAACGCGTCGCAGTGCGACCCCCGCATGCTATTTTTTAATTGGAATCCTGAAAAATAATCATTTCATTTCAAATGCCTGTCAAATGCCATTAATTATAGTTATGTTAACTTCATGAATAACAATATTAGTAATACTAGTCATTAAGCTATACTTATAGGGTCATGTTTGCATGTTTGGAATTGTAACAGCTGAAATCAATAATATATCAATATTCTGATATTAACCTGAGGGTCGCATTAAGATAAGGAATTTCCAAAAAAGCTCATATTTTCACGATAAAAAAACAAAATGCAATGGTTGTTTTTTTTCAGTAATATAATGTCATGGAGAAATCAAATAAAAATCAAAGAAATTCTATAAATTAGAAAACAAATGTTTAAAGGGACATTTCCTGGCTGGAAGAAACTGCTAAACTGTTAATAGTATTTCAGTAGTAGCTACATACAATTAGAAAATCGCAGATGCGTTGCGTGCTTTTCAGCTATTTTCACTATACTTCTTAACTAGGGAAGGAGCTTGTTAATTTTTATTGATAACGAGCACCTTATTGATCAGGCTCATCGAGCCGGGTTCTTATCAAGCCCACTATCGAGCATTTTCTATTGTTTTGTGGAAAGACGGGAGACAATAAATTCTGAACAGAACCAGTATCTTTTACTATAGAGCCTTCAAATACAGTACTTTTCTAACAGACAGAAGGCAATTGACCTTTTTACCAATAACATAATATTAAAGAAACTGTTAACGGGTTAATATATGTACCACCGGGGAGGGTGGGATAGGGGATTGAGTTTTATTTTTATATTTTATGTGTCTGTCTAATACTTGCCCCTGGGCTATTGTCGAAAAACCTGAATAAAAAGATTTTGAAAAGAAAGAATATATGTACCACCACTTTAAAAGCGTAATTGTGTTTACCCGGACAGCGCTGGTTGGCATTTATTTCTTGATCACCTCTTGTGATCGGGTATTGGTTATCGAGCTCCATCATTCATTCTTAGAATCTTAAAAGAGAGAGAGAGAGAGAGAGAGAGAGAGAGAGAGAGAGAGAGAGAGAGAGAGAGATGTATTAGTTCTGTTTGTTTTTGTATGTATAGGAAAAGAAAATGGGATTTTTACTTGAGTCGTGACCCATGCATACAAATGTGTCCGTGAATCCTTACCCAGACATGGGTCCCGACCCACAGTTTGGGACACAGGGAACTGTAGCTATACAGTATAGGCCCCAGCAGGACCTGTAGCTACAGTATAGGCCCCAGCAGGACCTGACCACCAGAGGGGAAAGTATATACGGTACGTGTTTAATTCCATTACCCCAAAAAACGCCACCCCCGCCGACGCTGTCGTTTTGTAAAGCCGCGACTTGCCTCCATCACGTGCAACGTGAGACGACGTTTTCTCATCTGGGAGCGATTATCCCCCCCCCCCCCCCCCTATATCCTAAGCATTGATTACTACTGTCGGACAAGTATCTCCAGGCAAAGGCCGTGTCCACACACATATCCACACACACACACGCACGCACGCACGCATGCACGCACGCACGCACGCACGCACGCACGCCTCCCACCCCACCTGTTTAACCCATTTTGGGCGGGAACCCCTTTTGGTGTTAGCATTATGTTATGCTTTAGCTATTGAAAAATAGCAGACCTACAAGCTCTACGAGCTTGTAGGTCTGCTATTTTTGAAAAATCGAAGTACGACTGACATAGAAACATATAGCTTTTTCAGAAAACTGTCAGGATTTAGAAGACATTTATAGAATCGTTCCCAGGTCAAAATGGGTTAACTCACCGGCTTTTAATTATATAAGCGCTCACCGGACCCCTTCACGTCATCGCACATGTGTATAATGTATACGCGGCCGCGGAAACAACCGCGGCGTTGCGGTTCAAACGTTGAACGGCGTCCAACGACCGATCACAGAGAAAGTCTGCAAAAGGAAAGGAAATGGCCGCGTGTAATGAGGCCGAAAGACCCCCACCCCCCCCCCCACGTCGCGCGATCTGTTCCTTCTCTATCAGCATGTTTCACCTACAATCAAAGTGAACCAGAGCAGTCGTAGAGAGGGAGAGAGAGAGAGAGAGGGAGAGAGTTTCAGGAGCCTGACGTTCTATTTGTCTTTTTTTTCACGATATTACCTGCTGTTGGCAGCCGAGGACGAGACGGAAAAAAAACAAAAAAAAAACGGGTAACCAAGTACATTTACTCAAGTACTGTACTTAAGTACTACTTTTATTTCTACTCCACTACATCTGAGAGCCATTTGTTTTTATAACTTGAGTTACTAGTTTACTGTGGAGATTTTCATTTTGATTAACATTTACTTTGAGTATACTTTAAGTACATTTCAATGCCAATACTTTTGTACTTGTACTTGAGTGCATTTTGAATACCGGACTTCCACTTGTAACGGAGTACAGTACAGTATTGATACTTTTTACTTAAAGTAGAACATTCGAGTACGTTTTCCACCACTGGAGAGGGTGAGCGGTGCAGGTATATAATATATAAAATGGAAAAGTCTTCAGGAACGGTGATTACTGGCCGTCCAATTGAAACCAGCCAACGGAGAAGAAACCAGATCTCGGTGTACGTGAGAGGCATTAAGGTAGTTAAACCCGACGAGGACCTCATAGCCTCGCCACGCCGTTCCTGTTTTCTCTCTCCTATACACCCACACACACACGCACACACACACACACACACACACACACACACACACACACACACACACACACACACACACACACACACACACACACACACACACACACACACACACACACACACACACACACACACACACACACAGGCACACGCACACACACACACACACCACCCCCAGAACTGCACGATAAAAAGGGGAGATGAATCAGGACTCCATAAAAAAAGAGAGAGGAGTAGTAACCCTTTGAACTCTCAATGGCTACAGAGAGCAAAACGGAGGAGGAAGTGGCAGAGAGAGAGAGAGAGGGAGAGAGAGAGATGGGGTGGGGGGGGGGGGCTGGTAGCAACGTGAAAAACGAAACGGCCGTTAATCGTGCCCATCGCCGTGTGTAGTTTGAGGGCTCAAGACGTTGAGTTGTGGCCGGATGGCCTATACCAGGAGCTATAACCAGAGGGAAACGCTACCCAAGGACTCCCCTCTGTGACCGATGCAGCCCCTTTCCTCCTCATCTACGACCAGTCTGTGGGGGGGGGGGTGACCAGGTGCCTCACCTCTAACTGGCCCAGCGTTATTAAATTAGAGGCAGAGATTTATATACGCGGGGGCCAAAGCGACGGCTTTAGTCATGATTTTGGGATCGGTTTAACCTTTCAGAGTGCCGGCCCGGAGATGTGATTGATGTGGAGGGGAGGGGGGGGATTGGGGGGATTGGGGGGGATTGGGGGAGGGGTACAGGCTGCGGCCCGCCATTCGGGACCGAGTGGATCCTTATATGGGTCTGTAACTCTGAGAGTGCGGCCCGCCATTCGTGACCGAGTGGATCCTTATATGGGTCTGTAACTCTGAGAGCGTACAGATGGTTCATTTGTATATATGCGAGTGAGAATCACGGCTATATCGGTAAGGTAGGGTGCAGGGTGGTGGGGTTCCCTATAGCCTGGAAGTACCCCAGCATTTCATGGACTAGACGTGCGGATTCAAACTAGCCCTGGAAACCGACGGCAGCTCTCCCCTTCCCTCCCCTCACCCAAATGGGGGTCCTTGACTTGAAAATGTTTCAGATCTGCTGAAACCAATGAGTAACAACAATCACCAGAAATAAGTCTCAGGAACCTCATAATGTTGCAGGTAAACAATCTCTCTGGCAGAACATGAATGGACGGATAATACTGTAGATAGTACAGCGTGGGGCCACAGGTTCCCTAAAGGAAACGTCTGTTAAACACAACAGACTGCACACCGTGGCCCCATGCATGCAGTCAGACAACATAGATTTGTGCTTGCGGCGGTTTTGCAGATATACACTGTATGGTTACGAGTCCCCAGCCTCCACTCAAACAGGCCGGGGGCCTAGGCTGTACTCCCCTTCTGCCCATGGTGCTAACCTCCAGATGTGCTACACGATACACTCTCTCTCTCTCTGAAGAAGAAGAAGAAGAAGAAGAAGAAAGAGGAGGAGGAGGAGGAGGAGGAGGAGGAGGAGGAGGAGAAGAAGAAGAAGAAGAAGAAGAAGAAGAAGAAGAAGAAGAAGAAGAAGAAGAAGAAGAAGAAGAAGAAGAAGAAGAAGAAGAAGAAGAAGAAGAAGAAGAAGAAGAAGAAGAAGAAGAAGAAGAAGAAGAAGAAGAAGAAGAAGAAGAAGAATCGATACCACAGTGTATAATTGTAGATACTGTAGCAACTGTACAATCTCACAATGTGAGATCAAATAAACGATAGCACAGCAACTGCAAAACAGTAAATGGACTATATGTTTAAAGGACCACTTCACCACTTTTCAACCTATCTTCATATAATAGGTCCTCACTAATAATCATGATAAAATGGCACAATCTTTTTCTACTCAGTCTGTGTCTCATAGGAGGGCTGTGGGCAGTTTAGAAACCGTCCTCCAGTGACATCATTAGGCAGATTTTTTTTTAAACAAGATTTTTTTACAAAAATGTTTAGATTTTCATTATCGTGAGAACGATACGGCTTCCATTTTCGCATTGCAACTTTTCAGGACGAGAAAGCCTGCAGTTTCTATTAGCTTGTATTCCCCATCAATTATGTCACTGGATGACGGTTTCTGAACTGCCCACAGCCCTCCTATGAGACACAGACCAAGTAGAAAGAAATTGCGATTATTAGTGAGGAGTCTGAGGACCTAGGTGAAAAGTGGTGAAGTGGTCCTTTAATGAATCAATCAGAGACCAGGTGGTGCCAGCCAGGCTGCAACAATAAGCAAGCAGTAACAGACACCTGGAGTGAAAAGACATCTTATAGCCACGGTCACCAGGGGCCAAACGCACAACAGGATGCCTGCCTTTATTAAGCGGACGGTGTTTTCACTTGCCGGGTTCCTGTTAAGGATGCGGCATGCAGGCTATACGGCGACTGTGGAGAATCATCAAAGTGCCACATAGCAACACGTGCGTGTTTAACCCATTTAGGCCTGACCTCGAAATTTAAAAAAAATCTTCTAAATCCTCCAGTTATCTGAAAAGAAATATTTTCACGATTTTTCAAAAATAGCAGACCTACAAGCTCATAGCGCGCCACTCGGTGGCGCGCTATGAGCTTGTAGATCTGCTATTTTTCAATAGCTAAATTATAACAATGTTTAAAACACCAAAAGGGGTTCCCACCCAAAATGGGTTAAAACCTCCCCGGGGGGCTCAATTTCCCTCCAAAAAAGTTTTTGAAACGCTCGAAGGCCCATTATTTTCAAAAAACAAAAAAAAAGGAACCGAAGTCCTGGAGGAGAAAAGGTGCAAGGCAAACAACACGCCGATTGAAATGGGAGCCCCGTCCGTCCGAATTCGAAACACATGATGTCAATACGTTAACCCCTTAAGACCTGCATGCGTGGCACGCGTCTGTGCCACTGTATAGCTTTTAAACACTCTCTCTAACCATTATATTACACTTTAGGCTGTTGAAAAATATCAGATCTACAAGCTCGTAGCGCGGCACCGAGTGCCGCGCTACGAGCTTGTAGATCTGATATTTTTTTTTTAAATCGTGAAAATGTGCCGCACCTATTTGAATATATATATATTCTTTCCCTGTGAACGTTTTTTTTAACTTAAAATCTTTTGCTTCATGGGGGTGTCCCTGGAACAACATATTTTGATTTGATTTTCGGCGGAACAAATCCGTTGAGAACCACCGATATATAGGGCAGGATTTATAAGAAGGCATTTGTATAGAACGGGGTCCTCCTCCGGTCCTAAAGGGTTAACCCCTAATGCTGTTAAGGCGACGCGGAGGGATGCTCGCGGCCGGGTTCAACGGGACACGTTGAGCCCCCCGACCCGTGTTGATTATCTGCAAAGCATGCGCTGAGTTATACGGCGTGCACGGGGGGGGCCTCTCCGCACCCCCCGCCGACCTCTGCACCGTGGGTTCAAGCGCTGTGACATCACCGCCGGCGCCCGGAGGGGAAAGAAGGGGGACTGTTTGGATTCTTATACCACTGCATCGCGCAAGTCAATCATCAATCATCATCATCATCATCATCATCATCTTCCGCGCATATCCACTGTCAAAACAGCGACTAATCAGAAGAATTAAAAGGGAGGCTGCCAATTTTTCTTTAATTTGCGGTGCACGAACGCACGCACACGCACACGCACACGCACACACACACACACACACACACACACACACACACACACACACACACACTGGGGCGCAGGGGCAGGGCCCATGGGTGGGATGCCGAGAAAAACGGAAATGGCCAATAATGGTGGTTTATGGAAAAGTTCCATTTGAAATGTGAAGACTCATGTTTTGTGGTGGGCCGCAGGATCCAGACGGATGCTCTCACATGAGACGGATTTCCAAAATCGTTCAGTCCTGTTGGGAACTTGGGATTAAACTTTTTACCACAGTTGCAATGACTGGATTTGAGGGCTTTATTAAAAGACTGCTTTGCTACAAGCCCATTCATGTCGACAGGGATGTTCTCATAAGTTTAGACTCTCTGTGACATGATTACATTTCGGGTGATGACGGACTCAGGGGATTCAAACCGACAAAGACCTCACTATTACGGAGACAGCATGACAAATATTGTATCCAGGCCGCAATATGAATTATGACAACCTGAACTTGCACTGTGTATGATCCATCATTATGCTTATACCCCGTTTGACAGCAAATTTGCTACGACAGTATTCAGTACAGCAAAGTATCCGTGTTATTACACATTACAGTACATTGCATGGGTAATTGGATATTATGCACATTGCACCACGGCAGTTGTGATGACACCAGTGTCAATCTCGTCAGCGAAAACGTTTGGTCGACTAATTTCTTTCACAGACGAAAACTAAATAAAAACTAAGATGTGATGATGACTAAACCTACGACTAAAATATATTGACAATTCCGTCAACTACAAACTAGACTAGAATATGTTAGTGAGGGACTAGTGGAGGAGAGATCCAGTAGAACTAAAACACAAGTAATGTAATGTTTGGTTGGGCACCGAGCTACAAGATCACAATGCGTCGCGATGTGACACGTTGTGAGCTTGTAGATCATCTTATTTTCAGCATGCAAGCACGTGTAAAATCAGGCATTGTTGTGACGCCATCAAGGCCTGGCAAAAAAAAATGTTGGCGACAAGATCAACTTTAGATTTAGTCTACAAAATTACAATATTTAGTTGGTCATTTTCATTCCCCCCCTCCCCATTTCTGGTTTCCCGGGCCTGGATGCCGCCATTGTTAACAAATCCCATCGGCTTGCATTAGCATTAGCATTAGCTCACGCTGTTTACCTTTCACTGGAAACGTTAACATGTCGGGAGCGATGCGAGACAAAATCACAATATTGACATCCGAACCTCGGACGGATCAGAAAAACCATGGACAGCGCACGTAGTTTCAGAGGTATATGAGGTGTTGAAAATCCTACTTGGATGGAGGTCTATGGGGGCCGTGTGCAAAAAAATCCTGGTGCTGGGGGTGACGGAGGTGTTGCCTAGCATGATGGATCTTCGCCCCCAGCCATTGGTTGAGATGTGTAGGTATAGGTGGGGAGGACACCACACACACTAATCATTGTACACATCTCTATTTGATACAGCGTAATGGGGTCAGAGGTCAAATGGTTTGTTCTTTAACACCACACTTTCCTGATTTATACTTCATCGCAGGCTGAAAATCAGCTCATGTACATCGTGATATTTTCCGAAATGTCTTACGTTACAGCTTTTAACACCTTGAGGGCTCGGGCCTATTTAATCCATTAATAAAATGTGCCCATCATTTATAGCGCCCGGACCACTTTTACCGGCGGACCGGAAGTTGTTGTGAATGTCTGTGTAGCAGCTAACAATAGCCACACCACTCTAGAGTCGATCGACAACAACGGGAGGTAAGAATAAATCTATCGCGACTAGCGACTGGACCGCAGAGCGCCGTCTAACACAGGATCTTTTTTCATAATTAGACGGGATGATTTAGATCGCGAGTTATGAACGTTTTAAGATTTTTGTTGTCGTCCGCTAAACAGGCAGGGAACATTTTTGATGATGTGTCACTGTTGTGCAACACAGAGGATTGGGCAACAAGCACTCCTAGGCTATGGAGCGATGCGACCGGATTTGATATCATTAATCTCCGTCCTGTTAATCAATCTCCGTCTCGGGCAACTGACCGTGCACTTGAATTTGACGGTGATCTCCGTCTGGGGCCCTTAAACTGTTAACGTCTCAAGCTGAAGTTGAGGGTCGGTATATTTACATATCAGTTTTAGCATTGGGACGTTTCATCCATCTTGTCATTTACAATTCACGGGCCAACTTTTTAAGGGTCGACTGGGGTTCCAGCCAGGCAAGGAATTGTATATATGAATTAAAAATAAGATCTCAGTGCATGGCTAGGCCTGGCAGAACCTACTGTAGTATCAATAAGCAGAGTGTATCTCCACATAAAACAAGAAAGAAAAATGACAGGAAACTGTATGAATAGACAGTTCTCTGGGCCAGGAAATATACCCACGAGGTCAAAGAGAGGCAGCATGTTTTAATCTCTAAACCTGCTGCCATATCACACTGCATTTAAAATACCAGACGGCTGTGTATTTTCTCCTGAGACACACGGCCAAGCAAAGCGGCAACTATAGCTGCTGCTTTTCAGACCGGATGCGAAAATAGAGGAGACAATCTTGGTTTGTAAAAAATGAAAGTGACTCTGCGGGCCGGGGGCAAAGGCGGGCGCCGGGCGGCAGTGTCATCCGCTGACAAACCAACCAAGCCTCTACCTTCTATCTAGGCTGAGCCAGCCTGACGTTTAGCTCAACTGTCTGGGCACCTATAGGCTGCTGAGCCCAGCCTGACGGCGTGCCGCGGGTTCGACTCCCGATCCCGGCGGCCTTTGCCACGTATGTGTCCCCCCCCGCGTGTCCCCCCCCCCATAATCATATCAATAAAGGCAGAAAAAGCCAAAACAAAATAAAAAATCTTCAAAAAGAAACAGACCACAATGAGACATGTGTTGGATGATCGGTCATCCTAAGGTGAACACCCGCTGACCATTCATGAGAGAGAGAGAGAGAGAGAGAGAGCGAAAGAGAGAGAGCTAGCTTCTAGAATTATACATTTTATCCGTTTTGGGGGAGGAGGGAGCTGTGGTTTGAAAGGAGCATTGTTTCCCTTGAATAATCCAATGCCACGTCTTGATGTGTTACAAAAATATATAAATAAAAGAAATACGCACATGCATATTATTATATACATAAAACGTCTGTCGGCACCTGTCAGAGGTGTCCTGCGGCATGGCGCTGCACCACAGATGAGTGCAGAGAGAGAGAGAGAGAGAGAGAGAGAGAGAGAGATTCCATCACCCTCCTTTTAAATAGCGTATGTTTTTGGTTCTGGGGGCAAGGCGATGTCACCCGCCTTCAGGTGTGTTGTACCAGCAGCATGGGTCCATGTCGGTGGAGGAGTCGGCCCGCTGGTGCTGACAAAGTGACAAAAGAGGCCGGCTGGAACCCTGTAGCTTCTTCCTGGAATTGCTGTTTTTTTTGTGGCGTTGTGGAATGCTGTCAACAGGGCTTCAGGTGCCAATGAAAAACACCCCCAATGTAAACATAGCGTTGGATGTCGGACAGAATCTCCATATTTTAACTTTTTGTGGGGTTTTCTTCTCCGTTTTTTTGTTGATCATAACACACTACAACACCGTCGCACAAAAACATCAAAAGAGATCTGCAAGCTTGTATTTATATCTGCTATACTTTTGCTATGCATTTGAATCCTGAAAGGTTCAACCGTTTTGGACACATATGAGGTTTTCACACCCGAGTGAGACGATAGTTTAAAATGCTGCGTCGGCTTCTACGGCAGCTGTTTTTGGCGCACGAAGTCGTGGGCGTGCGGGGCTGACCGGCAGGGGTGGGTGTAGGGTGGCGGGGTTGGGGGGGGGGGGGGGGGGCTACGCATTCCGATGGCTGCCGTTGATAGCCGTGTCACCTTGAGGTTTCACCGCGATGGAAGGCGATGCATGGTGGGTTTCTGTGAAGTTCACTCTGGGACAGGTTGTTATGTTTTCGGAGTCAAAGCGCGGCGGCTATATAAGATCGCGGAACATTCAGACCAAAACCACACCCAAGGAGAAAACAAGAACCCATCCAGAATGACATGCGACGCCACATGGCACTCTTTGTCCGCGATCTTTCATCATCAGACCCCCCGGTCGTTCCTCCGTCCCTCTCTAAACAGTATAGTGAAAACACGCACCGCTGTTTGCGGCGTGAGATGTCATGAGACATTGAGGCAGTGCGCCATATAGAAACATAGATTTTTCTGAAAACTGTCATGCACGTTGTGACGTGAGCAGTGATGGAAAAAGTACTTTTGTTTTGTTTTTACTTAACCCATTTAGGACTTATAGCTGATTCTAATCATGACAGTTTTCAGAAAAATCTATGTTTCTATATGTCAGTTGTTCTCAAAGTTGTTCATGTCAAGGAGCCCAAAAACTATATATAATGGCCGCCGACCCCCATCTGAAAATATGTTATTCCAGGAACCCCCCAGAAACGAAGATTTTAGTTAAAAACGTTGGCTCTGAAAGAATATATATTCAAAGATTTGCACCACATTTTCACAATTTTTCTAAAATAGCAGATCTACAAGCTCATAGCACGGCACTAGACAGGATTCTAAAATTGACTTGAGTAAAAGTACTACAGTATTGGCATCAAAATGTACTATACAGAATGTCCCAGATCACCATTTACAAACGTTTAAATAGGACTGGAGTGGTCAATGTTATGTTTTGTAATAATAATCTAAAATCTAAAAAGTGGAAACAGTGGAAACAAATAATTGTAGTGGAGGAAAAAGTACAACTACTTCCACTCTGATGTAGTGGAGTCGAAATGAAAGTCAATTGAAAATGGCAAAACACTCAGTAACACTAAAGTAAAAAATAAAATCACACCTGTGACGTGAGCGGTGCAAATATACATTTATTGTTATAGTTTACTGTACTGTGGTCTGTATACTGTATTGTAGTGCACTGTGCTCTCTACTGTACTGCCACTTTACTCTGTGCTGTACTCTACTGGCCACTGTAGGTGGTGCAGCTTTCCGTGCCTGGACGTATACATACAGACACCGGGACAGACACACAGACACACATAGCTCCGTAACGGAGCGGGAGGCACCGCTCAAAAATCATGAAAAAGTATACTTATAAGTACAGTTACTTTCCACCACTGTCTCCGAGTGGCCACTCTGACTCTTCTCGGTGAATACATCTCCATTTTCTCCCTCCCTCCCTTGGTTTGTTTGGGAGCACATGTTTGGTTGGGAGGGTTCTGTTTGAAGGCAGATGTAGTTCCTTTGGCTGCATCCTTTCAACAAACTGCCTCCTGGTAATTGGCCATTACTGTAGAGCTGAGAGACGTGCTGTCCAGAGGGCATAACCATGGCTCCTCATGGAAACAATCATGGAGTTCTAGCGCGAGAGAGAGAGAGAGAGAGAGAGAGAGAGAGAGAGCACGCTGGCAGACAGCCCTGCTGTCACTGGAATGCATGCCGCTCCTCGCTGCGTGCGCCGTGCCTTCTCCACGCAGGAGAGGAGCAGGACAAGGCCTTTGACAAAAGAAAATGCCTGCCACTCAAAGTATAATTGCAACAGTTCCTGCTAAGTAGCGTGCGTGCGTGCGTGCGTGCGTGGGTGCGTGCGTGCGTGCGTGCGTGCGTGGCAATCATCATTCTATATGCAAACAGGCACGAACAGTGTGAACAATGTGAAATGTTTGTCATTGTTGTTATTTAACTCTATAATAAAGTCCAATGTTATATTAACTTCATGATTCTAAAAATGTATACTATATACATAGTATATATATTATAGTATGTATACATACTGTAATGTATACTTTCAGCACAGTAGTTTAGGTAGGAACCAAAATTCTCAAAGGCGGAACTATTGTGTTCTGAGTCGTTCGTTTCCTCCCGGACATATTTGTGGTGTGCACAGAAACAGCGCATCGCAACTGGACTAGAGGACTAGAATCTAGACGCAGATGCGCGACATGAGACTAATTAATTAGAGAGAGAGAGGAGTGTTTGTGTACGGGTGTGCGCGTGTGCGTCAATTTAACAAAGGTGCAGACGATCATAAATCAGCAGAGAGTGAGCGACGTTTGCGCCAGGGAGAAGAAAAAAATAAGTCTGGGGCCGAGTCCACTTCAATTCGGCATAGAGTAGCGTAAACGTCGCTCACTCTCTACTGATCACATGACCCCAAGTTCTACACCTCCAGGCTAAACAGAAGTTGGGGAGACTTGTTTTATTACTTTTACACAAAAACTCTAAGGTATATTAATGACATAGTTCAATGTTGAAAATGAGTGGTTTCCCCTTTAACCCATTTAGGCCTGATTTAAAAATGTCTTCTAAATTCTGACAGTTTTCTGAAAAACCTCATGTTTCTATGTCAGTGGTTCTCAAACATATTCATATCAAGGACCCCAAATATATATGACATTGGCCGCCGACCCCCATCTGAAAACATGTTGTTCCAGGGACCCTCCCAGTAGCAAAGATTTGAGTTAAAAACTCGCTCTGTAACAATATATATTCAAAGATGTCAGGCACATTTTCACGCAGTAGCAGACCTACAACTTCATAGCGCGGCACTCGGTGCCGTGCTATGAGCTTGTAGATCTGCTATTTTTCAACATAATGCTTAAAGAACCAAAAGGGGTTCCCGCCCAAAATGGGTTAAAGACAAACAGTCACCTCGACGCACGGAGGTCCACGCTCTACGAAGCAGATTTCCTTAAATCCTCGGACGCCGACATGTTTCACCACCAAAGATGTTTGACACGAGTTTGCACAGTGTGAAAGGTCACTATTTTCCAGTAGAAATTGTAAAATATATGCCCCCACCCCCCCACCACCACCACCACAGCATGGTGGCTGTTGGAACCCTGTGAAGCGATATTAGGTGACCTTCAACAAGCAACTTGCGTAATTACACGTGAGCACGCAAGGTATGTGAGCGTGCGTTCGTGCGTGCGTGCGTGCGTGCTTGCGTGCGTGCGCCGGGGCGACCTCCCCCTTCATCTTCACCGAGCAAGAGAACCCTAACATCACAGAATAACAACAACTGACACGTCCTACCTCGGCCTGCGAGACTGGCAACTGGATCCAGATGGAGCCGCCGTGTCATTACCGTTTTATTGGGGAGATATCAAAACAGAAAAAGGCACATTCCAAGGAGACCGACCCCCCCCCCCCCCCCCCCCCCCCCACCCACCGCACCTCCCCCGCACCCACCCCCGGCTTCTTCTTCTCCTCCTTCCTGCAAGATCCCCTCCCTTCGAAAACGGTCCCGGTTTATCCGATTTAGACCTGAGGAACAAATCTGTGTCACCTCATAATAGATTTTAGCCACTTTAACCATTGTTTTACACTTTAGCTGTTGAACAATAGCAGTTCTACAAGCTCATATAGCGCGGCACCGAGGGCCCACGCTACGACCTTGTATCTGCAGAAAACTGTTAGGATTTAGAAGAGTTTTTTTTTTTAATCGGCCTCGGGTCTAAATAGGATAAACTTGTAAATGAACAAAATCACTGATAGCCGGACATCACTCGTCTTCTGTTCCCGCTACAGAGTGGCGGTCCGGTGCCAGATGGCCTCATGGGTAATAATATTATAATAATAATTTAGTCCCACGGACTCCTTGGAGGGTGTTGTTGTTTATGTCACTGCATATTTGCACACTTTGCACACAGATACCTCAGTCAACCCCACTGCGGTTCATTGGAGCGAGCTGTATCACATGGTGGCTGCCATTTGTGTTTCCAATAGAGGGTATATGTGCATGCACAAAGTGAATGGCAGATCGAGTGGCAAAGAGTGAGTGACAAAGTGAATTTAATGTTGTTTAAAGTCATTTAATGCAATCAAATATGACTTTTATGTGTGGATGTATGGGCTGTCAAGGCCAGAAAGTAGTGTTTTGCCACTCAGTAGGCGTTACTGCATGACTTCCGGGTATGATGATGATGTCACGCGCATACCCTCTATAATGGTGGGGCACGGCACGCTGCCACTCAAAGTGACTACTGGTCAAGAATCTATAGGGAATGGCAGCCGCCATGATACCCATTACATGCCCCAGAGCCGGAGGAGGCACCTACCTTTCTATATCTGAGTTACCCATTCTATTAGTAGGAGCACTTATGTCATTATATCCATCCCTATAACTACTGGAGCAATGATGTAATTTTCCCATCCTGTAGACTCTATAGAGCACCGAAGTTTGACAGAAATATTGCTAGAGGGCGCTATTCCACGGGTTCATGTACTAATTTTTTTTATTATAATCCCTTTAGGGGGATATCTTAGATCGCCTCATGTGTGTTTGAAAAACCTACCTGATCAGGTAACAAGTCTCATGCACTCTGTACGTGATCAGAGCGGCTATTTAAACTTCTCTGCCTACCTGCTCATTCCTGGCTTCTCTCCTGCTGTGGACGTGTGTCGCTGCTGCTGCTGCTGCTGTCACCCTGCCTCGCTTGCTGCTAACCTGCTGCTCATGAAGTTTTTGCAAATCCCACCGCCTCCCCAGCATCCACCTGTAGGCTCTGTTTCTAGATCCCCCTGCATGGGGGTCTTAATTAATTCCCTGTAATTCTATTTGGCTTATAACTTAACTAAAATGTTAATGTTACAGGGGATGAATATAGGGACAGAGCCCTGACACCAATCTATGCTTCATATATCTATGCTCAATACATATATACAGTATTCTAAATTCATTATAAGAGTTGTCTGACTGAATATGGATATGAAGAATAAACCGACTAAATAATAAACCGCTAATGTTACTGCTGCAGTGCCAAATTAGTTACATTTTTGCTAGAAACAGACTGTATCAAATATGAGTGACCGACTGTCATATTAACGATACAGACAATATCGCAGAGACAGTGTGTTTATTGAGGGCCCCTCCTATACACAGGTTTAATGTTTGTCTTTAGTTAAAAGTTTGTTTAGTGAACGCATTGACAACTAGAACTGCACTCTGTCGAGTGCCTACTTGCGCGTTGCACACAAGTAGGTCATAAATGGCCTACTAGTGCGCAAGCAGAGCACGCAAGTACTGTCGACAGAGCCGGACTTACCGTTGGGCTAGGGTGGGCTGAAGCCCGGGGGCCCCGACTAGGGGGGCCCAAAAAAAAAAAAATTGTAAAGTGAAATCCAATTCAAGTGAAATGTGTGTATTGTTATTGTATTTAGTTGTATTATGGTTAAACCATTGAGAGCTTCTGCCTGCCTGCCTCTCTTTTTAGGGGCCTGGGTACGCCAAAATGAAAACAAAATAGCCCACATTTTTTCGGCCTCGCGGCTGCGCCGCTCGGCCACAACACGGGACGCATGGCTCTGCCGCGCGCCCCAAGGGGGGCCCTCAAATTTGCTCCAGCCCGGGGGCCCTCAGCAACAAAAATCCGGCTCTGACTGTCGACCGCTACAAACTTTCAAATCTCAACTATGAAGTTATGCGGAACGCCTACTGAGTGGCAAAAAACTACTTTCTGGCCTTGACAGCCCATACATCCACATTTTAAACAACATTACATTCATTTTGTCACTCACTTTGCCACTCGATTGCCACTCGATCTGCCATTCACTTTGTGCATGCGCATACTGTATAGTGTATACCCTCTATTGTAAACACAAATGGCAGCCACCATGCGATACAGCTCGCTCCAATGAACCGCAGTGGGGTTGACTGAGGTATCTAGGTGTGTGCAAAGTGTGCAAATATGCAGTGACATAAAATCATAATAATAATACACAATGGCTACACGAGACTACCCATCCCATAGCGAGTAGGAGCTATAGTCCTACGGCTCTCGGGGAGCAAGACTCTTTGCTCAGGGACAGACATTGACACATTGCTGGCCTGGGATCGTACCTGAGACAACCAGGGCCTCTGGCTCCACAGGCGAGCTCACTAAGCACTCAGCCCCATGACACTAATATGCAGGGGGCTGAGAGGAAGAGAGACTATGCATAGCACTAAATTTAAAAAAAAGAAAAACATACACACGCACTCGCACGCACACAGGGGCGTAGCTGACCATTTGGTTGCCCTACTCGTAGGATATTTGTGCTGCATTGTGAGCTTGTAGATCCGTTATTTTCAAAGCCTACATTTTGATGCCAATACTTTTGTTAAAAAAAAATCTGGACTTTTACTTGTTAACAGAGAATTTATATACAGTCCAAATAGTAGATAAGTTGACTTTAAAGTAAAACATTTGAGTACTTTTCTCCACCACTGACAACTAGCTGGAACTGACTTGACTCCCATTCCACTTTCATCCATGAAAGGCAAGGCTCGGCTCTGCTGCTGCCAGGCCAGCTTTCCGGGTCAGGCTTCTCACTGTGCAGCCATCTCTCTCTCTCTCTCTCTCTCTCTCTCTCACTCACACACTCTCTCACACACACACACACACACACACACACACACACACACACACACACACACACACACACACACACACACACACACACACACACACACTCTCTCTCTCTCTCTCACTCACACACTCTCTCACACACACACACACACACACACACACACACACACCGACCATCAGGGAGGGAGTTGTGACCCCCCCCCCCCCCCCCCACCACACCCCTCCGCCGCTCCCTCCAACCAGCAGCTTTTCCATCCCGAATTAAACCAATCCTTTGATGGTCTCTGCCATCACTTGAGCCTTGCTTATTTATACTGTGTACCTGAGGATGTTTGGGTATGCATATTTCTACCAGTAAACCACGCTCACCCGACACTCCACGTCCGCGCACACACACACACACACACACACACACACACACACACACACACACACACACACACACACACACACACACACACACACACACACACACACACACACACACACACACACACAGAGAGAGAGAGTACTGTAACATGCATGCATACGCTTGTTTTCCGCCTCTAAATAAATGACAGCGGGGGGGGGGGGGGGGGGGTGTATAAATACCACGTCGGCTCTCGAATGCGTTGCAGAGCCAGTGTTGAGTTGCACATTTCAAACACAGGGGGGAGGGCGGGGTGGGGGCATAGGGGACTTTGTGCATCCTGGCAGAGACACCTATAGCAGCATTAGCCGTTGCGTGTGCGACACTGTGCGTGTGTGTGTGTGTGTGTGTGTGTGCTTTGATCCACTGTCAGGAAGTACGGCGGGCCAGCCAGACCTGTGAAGGAAGCTCAGCATTGGGGGGGGGGGGGGGGGGGGGGGTTTGTAGACCGGAGGAAAGAGCAACCCAACCGCTGTCAGGACACCGGGGGCCATTTATGGGGCCTATAGTTGGTGCCTGTCGGGGGGTTTTCTCACTTTTGTAGTTGCTGCGCCCGCCGGTCAAGTGAGACCCGCTCCCTTTGGACGCTGGACAATAATTCACACGGGCAGTAGCCTACAGTGCATAAGAGCTCTGCAGCGGCTACGAGAGGGGTGCCAAGCTCCCCTCTCAAGATAATACTGCCATGATTTTTGTCTCCCCGCCTAAACCATGACCATCAGGTATTATGATTATACTATAGGAGGACGTTTTTTTTTCTCCAAAAACATGTAGTGTTAAAGGGACACTTCACCCTTTTTGCAAAAAAAATATGTTAATGACGTTTAGAAGATTTAGAACACTTTCCTGGGGTGTAATATGTGGTTTTAGATTTTTTAGACTTTGAGCCCAGTGTCCATGACATCAGAGACACTGGGCTCACTGCTAAATCAAAAATATCTAAAACCACATATTACACACATAAAGACCTACAGGAAAGTATGTTCTCTCTTGTCATTAACATATTTTTCTTTTGCAAAAAGTGTCCCTTTAAAATGTCGTTTTCATGTGGCCACACCCACCAGATCATTAAGTAGGCCTATACCTGGTGTTCACCCTATCACCAACCACCTGAACTTAAGCCGCGGCACAGCTGTTGTTGTATGATAATAATGAGGGAGGGGCTGATTTTGGTGTGTCACTAAGGCGATGTGTTTCGATTGGGTCTTTTGACTCAAAGGCTTTCAGCTCAGGAAGAAACCAAAAACAGACAGGGAAGACCACTTGCACATTATAACCACATTACAGTAATGCTAACTCCGTATAGACACATACAAAACTGAAAAAAGTACAGTACAAAACTAAGGCACCCCATCTTAAAACTCTTTGACTGCCATCTAGTAGTGCCAAATTGTACTATATATTTCATATTATCTCGACGACAGTCGAAGGATGATGATGATGATGATTTCATATATGGAGTATACGGGGGTCCGTATATATACGGACCTGGCGAATCGCGACCCCTAGCAGCGAGGTACGTACAGTATACAGACCTGGGAGAAAAATAATTAACTATTTGTTATAGAGACAGTACATGACATGTACAGTTGTCGGTACATGTACAGTGCGGAGAGCACTCCAGGACAAGTCTATTCGACCTAAAACAACTCCACTCAAACACACACCCTATAAATAGTCATGCACAGCATTTCCTTTGAATTATGAGGTGCCCGCTTCGGTTATCCCTCACATCGTGGAAATGGCTTCATCGTCACGACCACGGGAGATGCTATCACACGCGGCCGCTGCTATTAGAACACAAACAACCGCAAATCCTGTGTGTATTTTCATCGAGCGTTATACCCGAGTGTCTCCAGGGAGAGTTTATCGTGTGTTGTCCCACTCTAATCCAGTCACAGCTGTCCCTGTGTGCAAAAGGACGGCATTCCTCATTAACTCACTCTGGGCGGGAACCCCTTTTGGTGTTAGCATCATGTTATGCTTTAGCTATTGAAAAATAGCAGATCTACAAGCTCATAGCGCGCCACCGAGTGGCGCGCTACGAGCTTGTAGGTCTGCTATTTTTGAAAAGTCGTGAAAATGTGGCGCAAGTCTTTGAATATATATTTCAGAGCGAACATTTTTAACTAAAATATTGGCTTCTGGGGGGTCCCTGAAATTACATATTTTGAGATGGGGGCCCGTGGCCCAATAGAGATAATTCTGGGGGTCCTTGACAAGAAAAAGGTTGAGCACCACTGACATAGAAACATGGGTTTTTCAGAAAACTGTCAGGATGTAGAAGACAGTTTTAGAATCTGATCTCAGGTCAAAATGGGTTAAGTCTACCTAAATCTCTCTCACAACAGGAGCCGTGTTGACTCAGGCCCGAGCTCCTCTCGCTCGCAACATGACGGCGACGACGACGACAAAGCACTCGACTTGTCCTCCAGACACTCCACATGTTTGCCTTGGAGGTACATTTACATTTTCCTACAGAAGTGGTGCGTGAAGCCATTCGGACCACAGTGGTTGCCAGATTGTTTAGTTTTTTTCCTGCGAGAGAAATAAGCAACCAGGTCTATGGAAACAAGCCCATAAGTAGTGACTATATATATACAGCAGAATCAGTTAATATAGCATCACATTTGTTTTATCACTTGAATCCGACTATACTGTATACATCAGATATCAGAAAATAGCCAATCTACAAACATGTAGAATAGAGAGTATGCGCATGCTTAAAGCGAATGGCACATCGAGTGGCAAATCGAGTGGCAAAGCAACAGGCAAAGTGAGTTTAACATTGTTTAATGTTGTTTAATGCAATCAGATATTACTTTTCTGTGTGGATGTAGGGGCTGAAAGTAGTTTTTTGCCACTCAGTAGGCGTTCCTGCATAACTTCCTGGTTTGATGATGATGTCACGCGCATACCCTCTATAGAACTGATGACACAACATGTCATTACGGCCAATCACTTTTGGCGTCTTCACTTTCCTGCCCTCACTTTTTTATCTTCAATAGGCTATGTACTTTGCGCAGCCAATCACGTCATCGCTATGGGGTGATCAGCCAATCACAGGCCAATGTTTGTGTTCACACAAACCCGGAAAGCTGCATGGGCATAGGAGGGGCTGGCGCCCCTCAAAAATGTGGACTGTTTTAAAACACTTTAATTATCCTATACTAATCTTGTAGATTAGCCACCAGCTCAGTGGCCTTGTGGTTAGAGTGTCCGCCCTGAGACTGGGAGATCGGGGTTCGATCCCCGGCCGGTTCATACCAAAGACTCTAAAAATGGGACCCAGTGCCTCCCTGCTTGACCCTGGTTGGATTGGGGGTAAGTCCCTGCGACATACTAGCGTCATGTCCAGGGGGATGTACTTGTACATCAAGCTGCCTCACGCTACAGAAACAGGAGATAGGCTCCTGGCCTCATGGCTCGACAAGGCTACTTAATCTTGTATGGGGATCCTGGCACAAAATATGATGGGGCGCCCACGGACAAATACATTCACTCAATTGACAAAATATGATGGGGCGCCCACGGACAAATACATTCACTCAATTGCGGGTCCGTGACATGAAAAAAGCTTTAGAACCACGGGTTAAAAAACAATAGCAAGCAAGCCCCAAAATAAGCAACGACACTTAGAAACAAACCCAAAGAAAAACAAAATCAAAACATAACCCACAACTTCCAATCTTTACCAGCAAATGTACGTACCAAAAAAAAACAAGCCCAAAGTTGCTTATAATAAGTACACATTGCAACACTCTGCTCCTAAGTGCCGATGAGTCCCCGCGTTATAACGTCCAAGAAAAGAGCAAACTCCCCAGGTGTTAGAAAATGGTAGCACTTTCTCAGCCTTTTTCTCTCGTTGGCGCGTACGAGATTCCCCTGGTCATAAAGCGTACACACATGTCCATGCATACTGTATGATGATGGCATTCGGGCCTGTTGGGCTGTAAAAAAATAGGGGGTTCTAGTCTAGCCCGTTTAGGCCTGACGTCAGAATTAAAAAAAAAGTCTTCTGTATGTCCACATACAACTTTGTTTTATTAAAAGAAAAAAATAATATATATATATATATGAATGTATAGTATGTACTTGTGAATTTTAATATGTATTTATGTCTGTTATGAGTCTGGCGTAGAGGATTTCATCCTGTGCTGGAAAACTTTTCAATAAATTTCAATACATTTCAATAAATATATTCAAAGATTTGTGCCACATTCACGATTTTTCAAAAATAGCAGACCTACAAGCTTGTAGCGCGCCACTCGGTGGCGCGCTACGAGCTTGTAGATCTGCTATTTTTCAATAAAATAATGCTTAGTTAAAACACCAAAAACGGGTTCCCGTGCAGAATGGGGCTAGTGATATCATTGCATTCCGGTCCTGGGGTTCTCCGAGGGTGGGATGTTGACGTGGGCGCGCTGCCAGAGCGCTGTCGGCTCCATGGGACACCCTTGTCTCTCGCCTCATCAGGCCCGAGGCCTTTAGCAGGGCGCGTCATTTCTCTTTGGCAGCCGTTGGATGGACGGATGGACGAACCTGCCGAGTTATGATGTCACCGGAGGACCGAGACGGAGGAGGAGGACGGGGGGAGTCTTCGGGGAGAGAGACCGAACTGGTGACACCGTGGCTTCGACATGCAGCACGCCGGCTATAGGGGACCCTCTGGGCTTATGTGTCCCAATCTGTGTTGCCAAGTTGTTTGCAAAGTTATTGATAGTTGCAGTTTGCATTTCTTTTCTCTTTTATTTCTTTTTTCTTTTTTGGGGGGGGGGGGGGGGGGGGGGGGGGGGGGGGGGGGGGTGAAGTTGCTAATGTATGGTTTTGTAATAATAATCCCCCTTTTCCCTTTTTATTTTCAATTTATTTTTTCAACATATGTTCACAATGTGTCACATGGGCATATAGTTTAAAAGCGCTCATGTAGCTGTAGTCGCTTCATTTGGACTTCTTTTCATAGACCTGGCTGCTTGTCTCTCTCGCAAAACCTGGCAACACCGCTTATTGTCCAGTGCAGTGGTTCCCAAAGTGGGGGTCCGGGGACCCCTAGGGGTCCTTGAGGGAGTTCCAGGGGGTCCCCCAGCTATATGATAGTTAGGAACCAAATGGACCCTTATGGGTCCATTTGTACACTCTCAGAGTTAAATTAACATTGATTTTACAATATAAATTGGAGATCCCAGAGATAGAAATGCCATTAAATGGGGGGTCCCGTAGACTAATGCATGTCAAACTGAGGGGTCCTTGACATTAAAACAGGTTGAGAATCCCCTGCTATAGAGCCGTAACATTATTCTATTATGGCGTCTCTGGCATAGCTTTTCACATGGGGGTCCGCAGGCTAATGAGTATCAATTTGGGGGTCCTTGACATGAAAAAAAACAGAACCACTGGTCCAGTGCATTGATGTGATGCAATTTTGACTAACGTGTTTGTACAACGTCATGCCATCCCGCCGCAGCGTGCCGTGGATTCATTGAATGGCTTTGGTGAAAATCCCAGGGTTTCCCTGGGTTTTTCAAAACCTCCTGCATTTTCATTTAAGCCTTCCTAATAGCATGCCTCTCTCTCTCTTAAAAACCACAGACTCAGTGGGGACAATAGGATATGATTGATTGGGGTTTACCGCAGAGGTCCATGTAAGTACTCAAAAAGTGACAGTGCACAGACAAAGCCGAAAAGGTCCGCTGAAATCAAGAAACCATTCAGTGGACGGAATCCAACAACTCTCCACAGGTTGTAAGTGGTGGAAAAAGTATACTCTGATGTCTTAGTATAGTAAAAGTAGAAGAGGCAATAACATTGCTGCAAGTGCTCATTTTAGTAGTATGCAGTATGGCCCAATTCACAATCATATCACTGGATTTACTTAATCGTAATATATTATGTTTTGACCTTTAGGGCGAGAAGCGCCCTCGCCCTAAAGGGTCGACTGACGGACGGGTTTTGCAGGTTCTCATAGTAATCTGCAACGTACGGTCTCAATTACTGGACTATTTTCAATGTTCAGTGCTTTTACTTCGTCTCCACATGTTCTACATCTCAGAGGCAAATATTTTTTACTCCACTACAATTATTGGAAAACATGATTTACTTTGTAGATTATGATTATTGATTATTATGATTATTATTACAAAACTAGCTAATTCACCACTTCAGCTCCTATATGCATACTTTAGCGTTTTGAACATAGCAGATCTACAAGCTCACAACGTGTCGCAAGGTGATGCGTTGTGAGCTTGTTATTGTCATTGTCTTGCTATTGTCAAAGCAAAACGATCTTGGCGCCGGGGTGCCTGATGGAAGGGAAAGGAACTGGTCGGAATAACGCGTTCCTTCCACGTGCTACGTCTGGCCGGGGAAACTCTCCCCTGTCAGGTGAAAAGAAGCAGCTTGGACTCCTCATGCAAAGAAGGAAGCATGAGGTCAGACTCAGTCCGCTGCATGCCCTCCCCATGTTTTCAGAGGAACACTGCATGAAAAAAATGGTTTGCAAAATTGTGGGATAAAAAAAAACAAAGACGAACTTGGCGCAGAGTGAGTTAAGTAATTTCCCACCACCGACAGGCAGGTTGAGAAAAAAGTGACACAGAGCTGTTCTACAGCTCTTTCATCTGTTCTGTGGTCTCTCTATCCATCCCTCTTGGTCCTCGTCAGGACCTTCTGGAAGCATCTGATCTGTGGTCTCTCCATCCATCCCTCCCTCCCTCATGGTCCTGGTCGGGGCCTTCTGGAAGCATCTGATCTGTGGTCTCTCAATCCATCCCTCTCTTGGTCCTCGTCGGGGCCTTCTGGAAGCATGCATGCAGCTGGATGGATCACTCCTGCAGATAATGTTTTACCTGTTTTAATAAGAGCCTCTCTGATGACTTGTACTCCCTGAAGGAGCTGTCAAATCCTTCTCCGTCTGTTTACCAAAGACCGACCGCTCTGAATAGTAAAAGAAAGGAGGGGAGAAAGAAAAAGAAAAAAAAAAGAAGAGAGAGAATGTGACAGCTGGCCTGGCGTCCAAGACAAACACCCGAGTTCCCGGCCGCTCACACGCGCTCAGTCACAGAGAGAGAGAGAGAGAGAGAGAGAGAGAGAGAGAGAGGGAGGGGAGGGGGTATTTTCAGGGCCCAGTGTCGTCGCGGTGGGCCCATTAACTTTACTGGAACATGCAGTCAAGAGTAAAGACTCCACAAAAGTCCACAAAATGAAAGAAAGGATGGATGGATGGAAGGAAGGAAGGAAGGATGCACGCTGCTATGAACAGTGTTGCCATGTCCGCTTATCACACGTGACGTTTATGTAAAGTCGCTTGCACATGTACTGTACGCCGTCAATCTAATGATCCACTTACAGTAGGTGGTCCATGCATGCTTCATGTTATTGTTCAGCATCGGACACAGCTTTTCAAATATCTATCCCCCCCACCTCCCCAGCCTCCTCCTCCTCTGCCATTTAAGTGGCATGAGGGGGAGAAGCAGTGGTTGTAAAGTAATTGAGGCCGATTCTGTTGGTACCCTAAACATACATAGGGACACAGGGACGGACATTGCTGTTCCTTGGAGTGGCTGCACCACTCAAAAAAACTATGTTACTATGTCAGTGGTGCTCAACCTTTCTCATGTCAAGGACCCACAGAATTATCTGGATTTGGTGACGGACCCCCATCTGAAAATATGTTGTTCCAGGGACCCCCCTATAGATCTGCTATTTTTCAATAGCTAAAGTATAATGCTATAATAATGCTTGAAACACCAAAATGGGTTCCCGTCCTGAACGTGTTATAAGTACATTTACTCAAGTACTGTATACTTCAGCACAATTTTGAGGTACTTTTTACTGTACTGGGGGGGCATTGATACTTTTACTTGAGTATCAAGTAAAAGTAAAAAGCAAAAAAAAAAGTACTTTTTTTTTTGCGCTGCTGAAAAGAAGAATGCGGAAGGGGTCAAGATGTATGGCTGCGTGTGATTGTTTCTGTTGCTGTTCCAGACGCACGGTCTGACCGATATGTTTATGTGGCTTCAGCACGACACTGGCGAACATTCTCTGATGCAGGAGAACAAAGGCAGGGGAGAGGGAGAGAGAGAGAGAGAGAGAGAGAGAGAGAGAGAGAGAGAGAGAGAAGTTATGTTTTTGGTTTCAAACATATCTGCTGGTTGTTAACTTGTGGTTAAAAACGTCTGTTGACGCTAGCCAGCTGTACATGGTGTGTGTGTGTGTGTGTGTGTGTGTGTGTGTGTGTGTGTGTGTGTGTGTGTGTGTGTGTGTGTGTGTGTGTGCGTGCGTGTGCGTGTAGTTTATTGCTTGGCACAACGTGTCTACCATTCCTTTGGTTCTCAAACATTTTCATGTCAAGGAAAACATTAACCTGTATATATAGTTGTTGGCCGTGGAGTGCGCGGACCCCCCCCATCTGAAAATGTTTTGTGCCAGGGGGGACCCCCAAATGAGAAGATCATTTGTGTTTACAAAAATCAAAATTATTCAAAATTTGTCACATTGCGTGCGTGCGTGCGTGCGTGCGTGCGTGCGCGCGCGCGCGCGTGCGTGCGTGCGTGCGCGTGTGTGTGTGTGTGTAATATTGGAAATTGACAATACCCAAGTTCAAATACCTCAAAATAGTACAGTAGACATGCTGGATGTTTTCTTGCTTGTAATCCTGTGATATTTCATGGCGTTTCTACCAGCAAGTGTGTTTTACCACGTGTGTGCGTGCGTGCGTGCGTGCGTGCGTGCGTGCGTGCGTGCGTGCGTGCGTGCGTGCGTGCGTGCGTGCGCGCGTGCATACGGCAGCAGACTGGCCAAACAAGCAGGAGCCGATTAGCAAGCATGATGTAAGAATTGCAAAAAGGATCATATTGACCTTTTGGAGAGAAAATACAGCAGATGATTGCCGTCGTGACAGGCAGCAGACTGCATCCTCTAGTTTGTTTCATTCAAACAGGATCTCTCTCTCTCTCTCTCTCTCTCTCTCTCTCTTCTCTCTCTCTCTCTCTCTTCTCTCTCTCTCTCTCTCTTTCTCATGGGAAGAGTTGGACAGAATAAGAGCAGTCGAGGTAAAACTTGGCCGTGTATCACCTGCCTGGGCAATTAGAGAGAGAGAGAGAGAGAGAGAGAGAGAGAGAGAGAGAGAGAGAGAGAGAGAGAGAGAGTAGAGAGCTAATGGAAAATGGAAGGGTCCAACTTGCGCGCTGAAGGCCGATGACAAATTCGGTATGACCGCCGGTGAACTTATAATGAAGTGATTCATTGTAACATTTTATGTCTTGTTTCACGGACAACAGAGTGCCTGTGTCCACATTAGATCATAATAATGCTGAGTGTATTTAAATACTAATCAGACGGAGCGCACGGTGCCAGAACCTGAGTCAGAGAACATTAGGCCACGGTATCTATCTTCTTCTTCTTCTTCTTCTGCACCTAGAGTTTTATTTATTTATTTTATTTCCCTTCAGGCTCATTTTCTACACTGATAAACATGCTTTGGCTCGTCTTCTACTGTGCTCGGCCAGGTTCCTGATTGTGTGCGTGCGTGCGTGCGTGCGTGCACACAATGTATTTTGCACATACGTCTACTACACTTGTGTTGTGAGGACATCAACATTCTATTTCCCTCGGTGCACGCACGCACGCACGCACGCACGCACGCACGCACGCACGCACGCACGCACGCACGCACGCACACACGCACACGGGGACAGAGACAAGGCCCGCATACAGCGATGTGTGATCATCGGCGACAGGACGCGCTGTATCACCCCCCTGAGTGTTTCCAGGCAACAATTAGGGCAAAACGTTTGTCTTCATTTGAACACGGGCTGTTAAATACGCCTCTGGGAGCGACCACTTGACCCCCCGGCCTGTCCCCCGTATACCCAGACGCAGAAATCACCTCTTCCTTTTCCCATTTATTGTACTTAGAACAGAAGAGATGGAGGGATGGAGGGTGAAAGGGCAACAGCAACAGTGTGTGTGCATGTGTGTGTGTGTGTGTGTGTGTGTGTGTGTGTGTGTGTGTGTGTGTGTGTGTGTGTGTGTGTGTGTGTGTGTGTGTGTGTGTGTGTGTGTGTGTGTGTGTGTGTGTGTTAAACTGTCATCACCCGAGTGTGTATTTTGGGGAATGTACTATATCAGAAGTCTGACAGATATGTACATGGTGCGTGCGTGCGTGCGTGCGTGCGACGTGCGTGCGTGCGTGCGTGCGTGCGTGACATGTGCTTTACGTGGACTGCGATTGGGAGGATTGCAAAAGACAAATACAAAAAAAATGTAAAAGTACTGGCTCAATACTGCTCTGTCTCTGCCATCATATGATGCAGGCTGTCTATCTGCCAGAAGACAATGTTTCATATACTGTATCCTTGAGTAGCTAAGGGGGGGGGGGGGAGAAGAAGAAAAGTCAGCTGTCACTTTTTTTTCTAGTATGTCATCAATGTGTTATCTTTAGTCCTCTGTGTGTGTCTGCTTTCATCCCTAATGTAACCTTCTCATCACTGTTCGTTCGGAAACCATCATGGATTCCTCTCTTTCTGCCGATCCAACTAAAATAATTCAAATGTGTGTCTGTGTGTGTGAGAGAGAGAAACAGAGACAGACAGAGAGAGGGATTGAGTGTGTGTGTGTCCGTCCGTGCGTTCGTGCGAGCATGCGTGCGTGTGTGCGTGTGTGCATGCGTGCGCGTATGTGTAAAAAGTGAAGTGCATGTGATTGTGCTCTTGTCCACTATAAAACTGTCCTCTCGAGTCACAAGACCCAGGTTAACAAGCACGGTGCTGTGAGGGAGACAGCAAGGGTAGCGGGTCACACATGGTGTGCGTGTGTGCGTGTGCGTGTGTGTGCTACTACACTTGTGAGGACCAAATGTCCCCACAGGTACAGTAGAATTTGACTGTAGTAGACATGTTGAGGAGCATTTTTCCTGGTCCTCAAGAGAAATACAATAATTTGGGGGGGATTGGTTTAAAATTAGGAACTCAGGTTGTGGTTATATAGGGTTAGAGGCATTTAGAGGTTAGATTTAAGTGTTGGGATTATAGTTCTCCCCATTTCATACCTAACTTGTGTGGCCAATGTCACATACGGACATTTTTCCGTATGTGACATTGACCAGCAATGACAAGCTCTGCATTCTTTTGTGCCATTTTCAATGCCATTCCTAAACTTTAGTTTCCTCACAAGTAAAGTGTGTGTGTGTGTGTGTGTGTGTGTGTGTGTGTGTGTGTGTGTGTGTGTGTGTGTGTGTGTGTGTGTGTGTGTGTGTGTGTGTCGCTGTTACTTGCAGAGAGTACTTAGTGACATGCCTGTTGTATAATATACAACAGGCAGGTGTTTTCATATTATGAAAACACATGCCATGATTTTGTAAGTGTAACACTTATGCACTTATAATATTTGTAAGCATCTCCTTTGTATGGACATAAATAAATGGTTAAAATGTGCGTGCCTGCGTGCGTGCGTGCGTGCGTTCCGAGGTTCTTTTAGGGACAAACCTCATGCAGTGCACCATAAACACACACACATGCACGCATGCACACACTGTAAATACACAAATACCAACTTGTGACACACACCTACACATGTAAATATACTCAGACTCACATACACAGGCTCAGAAATATAATGTAAGCCGACACACACACACACACACACACACACACACACACACACACACACACACACACACACACACACACACACACACACACACACACACACACACACACACACACACACACACACACACACACACACACACTCTGCGTTTATGTGTCTTTGTCACCGTCGCCACATACCTTCGCCTGCACCGCCAGCGCACAAACAAACCCACGGTTAAACATTCCGCAGTGTTACAATACTCTTACTCCAAAGAGGGCTGGACAAATCATTTACACAAACTCTCCAGGGCACTCCCACCCACCCACCCTGCACGATCCAATAACTGGAATCTGCCGAGTGAGTGACCGGTGCGTGACTCCTCATCGGGGGGGGGGGGGTCCACTGTACCCTCGTCTGTGTAGTACCCCCGGTGTAACCCCCCCTCCTCTCCACACAGAGGCCCAGAGGCGTCTGGTGGTCTGATTTCTTTGCATGGTGCAATCTGTCAGGGTTACAGCTCCAGAGAGATGTGTCCGTTAACACCCCCCGGTCCCCGATGCTCTGCCGGGGCCAGCCCTATTGTTTCAGAGAGCTTCCTCTTTCCTGCAACAGGACAGTTCTGTGGCACGTACACTGTACTGTACTGTACACCATCCATGGGGGCCATGAGGCCAGGGGCCGGTGACCAGGACCCTGTGGTGCCCCCCCACCCCACCCCCCGAGATGTCGAAGGGAGTGAGTGACAGAGCCGGGCTTTCCCCTGTCTGTTAGCACGTCCTTTGACAAGGGGAGACCACCCCTCTCGCATATACATACAAACGCACGCGCGCGCGCACGCACACATACGTGTACACACACACATATACATGCATGCACGCACGGACGCGCACGCAGGCACGCACGCACACGGCAGACAAAGTTATGTGTTTTTCCAGTTCACGGGGTAAAAAGTGCTGTGCCGGCGTTATCTGCACATATCAGATTTTGATTCATTTCTCTATTTGTTTCCTTTTGTGTCCCAGAGTGGCTGCGGTGAGTTTCAGATGTGATTGTTTTTCTTTCTTCACACAGTGGAGATAAAACATGAAAAGGCCCAGAATGGCCCACCATTCATTTCACTTTGATCTGATAACAACATTTCCCTGTCTCAGAGTATCGAGTTGTGACATTTCTGTATGTACCGTTAGAGATAAGCCATTAACTCCTATACTCCTAGAAATTAGAATCAGCTATATTGTCACATCACCGTTATACTTGGCAAACTCTCAGGTCTTTAAGTCTGTGCTTGTTAGCAAGATATACAGAATATATAGGCCATGTGTATCGTTCTTCTTTTTTAACTGGATCAGCGCCTGGCCCGAGAGAACGAGATTAATTTACCATTGCAATCGATGCCATGCCCGGCATCCCGCGATTTGTTTTATTCCCCATAATCCAGGGAAAAAATAATAATAATTAGCATGATTTAGCATTTTATGCTAACGGACCGTAACGTTTACCTAAAATTAAAACGGCCAAAATACTCGCGTGCACGCTCGCGCACGCAAACGTGCGGTCTTTATGTGCATTGTGGCTCATAATCTGCTCAAAATGCGATATTCGGGGCTTGATATAGAGCTTAATTTGACCAAAAACTATTATTCCCCGGACCGCTCCACCACTGTGAGAAGAGTAGCGGATGTTTACTATGGTTTGAACCGGAACTGATTGTAGGCCAATTTTGGTGTTTTTTCTGTCCCTGGCTGCTGGCTTGCCTGCCTGGGTCTGTCCGAGCACGAAAATAGTGTTTTGTTTGGTTATCACAACCAAATGTCACTGTTGCGCAGCCTAACATACACACACATAGCCTGGGCGCGTTCCTGTGGGTCTGGAAGTTCCCCACACGGAGTTGCACCGCAGCACCACTTACTTCACACAGGTGTGATTTTTCTTTAATACTGCACTTTAATTGCACACATCATGGTTTTGTTCTGTTACTATCAGTAGTAGTAGCAGTAGCAGTAGCAATAGTAGTAGTAGTAGTAGTATTAATAGTAATAGTACTCGTAATAGTAGTAGTAGTAGTATAAAATATTCTGATTACAGCAATCAGGAATGATGGGAAGCTGAACAACTTTAAGGGGTATTTCTCATTGTTTAATTGGAGAGAAGTGCAGCTCTCTGCCAGGCTCACATGTGAAGCGGAGCATAGGCTTGCTGAGGGCTTTTCAAGCAATAATAATCCAAATGGCTTCACGAGGGCTCAGGGTGTCGAGCCAAAGTTATAAAATACGGATCATGGAGGAGGTCTGCCGTCTCAAGAACGACCCAATTAATTCCTCTCTCTCTTGACCCTAGTGCTGGAGAAGAAGAAAAATAAGAAGTGGAGGGACTTTTCCTTTTTTCCTTCGCCCCCCTCTCCTCCTCCTTGCTGGCACCGGCTAAGGTCGAGCAGACCGCTGGGCAAAGCAAGGCGCTGTTTGCTCAAGTGGAGCCAATTACTCCAAATAAATTGGGCCTTCCTTTTCCCCCCCGACTGCCTTCTCCTATCACTTCTATACCCGCAACCCTCTCCCGTCTCTCCACGGCACGGGTTGCCGGTTGGAAACCGGGTCAGAGGCGTGTTGCGCGTCCCTCCATCCCTCCAAATAAACAGCCGAGTAATGGCTGTTTACCCATGAGTTGCAAGAGCCATTATGTGCGAGGAAGCTAAACACCTCTGACAGGCAAAATGGCCGCAGACAAATCACTGTTGCCCTTTCTTGAGGGGATTGATTGGAGGGACGCCGATGTCTCCTTAACCGTTACCAGCAGCCAACTGCACACACATATACCCTGGCCAGCTTCTCAAGCGACTCCCCTCTTTCAAACAGACATGCCAGAGGGATGGTGTAAGGATTCAAATCAAGAACCTTTTGTTTGTCTCCAATTACACTACAGACTGCAGCGGGTGACCTCGCCCGAGACGGATTTCATCACAGTGGTTGCCTGGGAGCCAGCACCCTCTAAACCCATCCCCCTCCCCCCTCCCTCCGTCCCTCACGATTTTGGGAAACTACCCGCTGCATTTGGAGTGGGGTTGGGGGGAGGGGGGGGGGGGGGGGGGGGGGCTAAGGGAGGGGCATCGCACGCAGCCCACCCCCCCACTTTCAATCATCTCGCAAAAGATCTGGAGAGCGTAATGTGGAAATTATGGAGGACGTGGAAAATCGGAGTGCATTTGCGAGGTACGGTTCATAACGAGCTTTTAAAAAAAAAAAAGGTCATTGGCATGAAGTCATTACGAGATGAGAACGCGCGGCCGCGGAGCTGGAAAGCGATTCCGAGCGAACGGCACCGCTCTGTGACATAGCGGCTAATTGGAATTGAAACGGTAAGGTAAACAGTACAATGCACCGGTGGTCATACATGTGCGCGGAGAACAGACTGCGTTCAATCAACGTCTGCTAAGTACACCATTATGGAACCTCACCATAATGGGTGCCAACTGAATAACATACCGTCAAGCCTCTTTTTTTTTTTTTTTTAAGAGTCTCGTCTATATACGAAGGTCCATCATGCATTGTAATGTGCATTTTGGCAAGTAGGACTGCTACAGGGTGGCCTGTACTGTTTTAGAGAGACTTGCGTGCCTTGAACAGGGCTTCTCAATGTGGGGTGGCCGTCATGGCTTTTTTTTTATTTTATTGAATATTTGATTAGGCAACACATAAATGCAAACAGCACAATGTACAGTCAGGCATTTTTTTTTGTCCGAAAAATGATTTCACCGAAGAAAGACCTTGCGGCCTTGTTTCCATTCGGGTCCCATCCACTCACACATGACATGAATAATAATTTAACACATTAACAACAGTTGATATAACAGCATATCAATTTCCTCTAAACATGAAATATACAGTATGCACAGGTTTGGGCCGAAGTTAATCGGAAGGGGATTATTAGTATAAAGAGGCTGGGGCGATCACCTCCTCTCCCTTTGACCTGCTGATAGGTGAATTTTTAGGCCTGTCTTGAAGGAAGCCAGAGATGTGTTTGTTTTGAGGGATGGGGGGAGGGCATTCCACACCTGGGTAGCAGTGCTTTGAAAGGTGAATTTGCCAATATTTGCGCGGGTGGGGTCGACCCTATACCCTTACTGGGCTGCATTCAAGACACTTGTGCCTTGTGTCTGACACCTGACTTGTGTCTGAACACAGCTTTGATGGATGTGTTCTGCTCCCCTCCCCCATCAAACTAAATGTTTGGTCAAACCATATGAGCTTCCATTGGAAATGCATTGGAGCGGCCATTAAACATAGACAGACACCATAGATATAAGAAATAGATGCCTCACTGGCCGTTGCAGTTCATTGGAGCGACGTGTATCCCAATGAAGGCGGAGTGCAGTGCTGAAGGCTTTTATTTTTTTTTTAACAAATCTTTATAACAGTCATGACAATATACATTACAACACAAGACAAACAAACAAACACAAACAACAAAGTTATTAACAATACAACATCAGAGCCAGGGGGGAATAGATTACTAACAGAAAACATTAAAGAGTGAACACAAAGCAACAGTTCTCCGCAGCTTTCTTATTTAGAAGTGCTGAAGGCATTTGCTGAAGGCGACTGCGTTGCTGCCCAAGTGACGTCACTCATGCGACTCCTCCATGTCCCTCGCTGTCACTCAAGTGACTACTGGCCAATCACAGCGCGTCTTTTCCGGGACTTATGTTACGCTTCCGCTAATGCTTTGCAAGGAATGTCGGGAAAATTGTGCCTTCAATGGTGACACGCGCCTCAGAGCCGGAAAGGGCGTCTACGTATATATGTCTATGACAGACACAAGACAGGTGTCTTGAATTTGTCAACCCCACCCACTCACCTCCGCCCCGCCCCACCCCCTCCTGGTGCTGCGGCCATCTTGGAAACACAATATAAACAAAGGGAGAAGGGCGGGGCCGAGAAAGGCCCTTATTACTTTCAGTCTGTCCTAATGGAAATTGATATCCTCTCAAGTTGTCCTCACAACATACTGTACTGTATCCGAGGGGGAAAGATTTACATATCTGCGTACCGTAAATATATGCCATAGTGTGTTATAAAGTAACAATGTAATTCAGGGGTGACGTGGATGAAGAAGTTATGTACGGTGATCTGAGCCAACGATTTTGTCCACAATTCCATGCTGTATTGATGACATTGATCATAGCAATCATTCTATACGTTCTTGTGTAGACTTCTTGTAAATTAAATAATGCAATAATAACAATAACAATAATTTAACTCTTGAGGGCGTAAGATGAAACCAATTACGGGTTTCATTTAGTTTCATTGTTACACTCTCAAGAGTCAAAGATCTATGAGCGTCCATTTGGTAACCAACTCATGCATCATTTAGCATGGGGACCACCTGGAACCCCCTCAAGGACCACTGGTGGTCCCCCGGACCACTGGTTGAGAACCTGCACTGGCCTAGAAGGTCATACAGATAAAGGTATCCATGCATGTGTCCTGTCAAGGTGTCCATGACGATGCCACTGAACTGAACCAACCCATCACTGGATGAGAGCATCGGCTAAAATGGCTACAATGAAAAACGTAGAAAGTGTTACATAAAATGGTAAATGGTGCATTTATATAGCGCCTTTATCCAAGGCGCTTTACATAGATTGTGCATTACATTCACCCATTCACACACACATTCATACACTGATGGCGGCGGAAACCATGCAAGGTACCAACCAGCACATCAGGAGCAATTAGGGGTTCAGTGTCTTGCTCAAGGACACTAACTCTGGGGGAGCCCGGGTTTGAACTGGCGACCTTGCGGTTACCACCCGGAAACTCTACCCCTGAGCCACCGCCGCCCACATAAAAGACTGTCAGATGTACTGCTGACAAGCCAACCGACAACCAATGTATTTTCCTTTCAGCTGTTCATCATGCCTCCATCTCACCCCGTCCTCTGCCTCCTCTTCTGTCACGCCAACTAACTTATTGTGCTCTCTCAGTACATCCATTAGTCTTGTCTTTGGTCTTCATCTATAGGCCTCCTGCCATGGCAGTTCCAGCCTCAGCATCCGATTATACCCACTGTCCCTCCTCTGTGCATGAATAAACCGTCTCAGTCCGGCCTCTCTGACTTTATCTTAACCCATTTTGACCTGAGATCAGATTCTAAAAATGTCTTCTACATCCTGACAGTTTTCTGAAAAAGCTATGTTTCTACGTCAGTCGTTCTTCGATTTTTCAAAAATAGCAGACCTACAAGCTCATAGCGCGCCACCGAGTGGCGCGCTACGAGCTTGTAGATCTGCTATTTTTCAATAGCTAAAGCATAACATAATGCTAACACCAAAAGGGGGCCCAAAATGGGTTAAACATGTGATGTCCCTTTGATGTACCTTGATCCTGATCAACAATCAAACAACTAAAAACCTAAATAAATAAATAAATACATACTAGTTGAGTTGTACTGATACCGATATCAGAATCGGTATCGTAAGCTGCCGATACTGCCTGGTGTCAGTATCGGCGAGTATGTGCAGTCTTACTGTATGCCATTCCGACACAACATTTTGAATTGATCTTGCACTACCGTTCTATATTCTTACATACTGTACAATTTACATTATTATTTTTTCTAACTTGAAGCTGCACTTTAGCTATTATTAATGGATTTCGTATTTTTTCCTGGGTCTGTGGTTCTCAAACTTTTAATTTCAGGGAACCCCCATAACTCTGAGAGTGAACAAGTGGTTCCTGCCTGTCGACTACAAAACAATACTACAACATGACGTAACAATATCATCCGCTCCCGACCGGATCATACAGACTTTTGAAACAGAGACCAGGCTTTCCTCCGAGGTGGTGGAAAGCCTGGTGAGGCGAGGTTACTCCCTCTCTAGATTGAGGCTTAGCTGAAGTTTGAAAATACCAGTTGACTGAGGAGAGACACTCAGATCTGTGACGCTCAATTCAACCACACGAGCCCTGTATTCATCTGCATATCACAATAGTCGAACGTTAGGCTATAACCACAAATAGACAGACATTTGGGAAACATTTTTGGTGAAAAGAGCAGATATAAAGTGTTTTCACCTTTCTTGCTACTCACCGGAGGCGGTCGAGATGCAAGAAAGCTGAGGGCAGCGCCAAAATATGGCTGCAGCTGTGTAGTTCTAATTGTTGTCTCTATCCCCCGTTACTGCAATGAGTGCCACTGAAACAAATTCCAATCAACTCTGTTGACATGGCAATAAAGTATTGAATTGAATCTTGAGTTCATTCATTTCTATCTACTGCTACACTCTTTTTTTAATAACTAAACTAGTGCCAAAAGGGTTCATAGTAAAACTTCTACACTAACTAATTACACATTTGTTTTGTTTTTCCCCTGTTTGCAAATCCCCCAAAAATGTCCAGTCTCACAGTTTGCCAAAGCAGAGGCGTACAGATAAAAGCATCGCCATGCGAGCCCCGCCCCCACCACTCGCAAGCGAGACAGTTGCACGACATGAGGACTTGGACTTCTGTCAACGGTGACCACTGTGGAAACAACAAGCACGATTGAAAGTGGTTGAAGTTACAGGCACGGTCATGGTGAGTTATTGCTGGAGCCGGACGCACAACTCGCCCTGGGCCTGGTTGGGCTTCCGCCTCCTCGCTCTTCAGCTGTGAGAGAATGTGCAATAGGCCGAGACCAGTTGCTGCACAACTACAGTTGGAGGCCATCGATATTGTCCTTTTCTTTTTGCTGAGGTTTGCGTGATCTGCGCAAAAGGACAGTTAACCCATTTTGGGCGGGAACCCCTTTTGGTGTTTTAAACATTATGTTATAATTTAGCTATTGAAAAATAGCAGATCTACAAGCTCCTAGCGCGCCACCGAGTGGCGCGCTACGAGCTTGTAGGTCTGCTATTTTTGAAAAATCGTGAAAATATTTATTTCAGAAAACTGGAGGATTTAGAAGGATTTTTAAAAGTTTTGAGGTCAGGCCTAAATGGGTCAAATGATAAGCACCCAACTGTATAGCCCGCCGCCTTCTGAGATCCTAGAGTCCCGACTTCAAGCGCGAGCATTGTTGGAGAGCTGTGATTCAGCCCATATCATCCTGACTGAAATCATAGGGAGGGGGGGGGGGGGGGGGGAGAAGACACTGTCTGGTTGCAGTATGAACGCCGACAGCCCCCACGTCGTTCATTCTGGTAAAGGAAAAAGAAAAACTACCAGAGATGGAATATCTTGCGTGTCTCCGATCCAGAGCGGTTAGCAGCCAGGATAATGTGGTGTGTGTGTGTGCGTGTGTCTGTGCATTTGTACACACACACACACACACACACACACACACACACACACACACACACACACACGCACACGCACACGCACACGCACACGCACACGCACACGCACCTCTGTCGGGCGGAATCACGAAAAACTGTTACTCAAATTTAAGAAGTGTCAAAAAGCTTGTGGATCTGCTATTTTTTTTTATGCCTTTGTGCAAGTTGGCCGTTCATAAAAAAAAGAAGAAAATAAAAATCACAAAAATAGTTAGAATATGGGGATATATTATACAGCGACAACATGCCTGCATGGAGGTATGCATACAGTAGGCTATAGTACAGTGTCTCACAGGGAATATCCGCACTCACTTTGAGTGCGGATATTCCCTTTTCCCATTGATCTTCAAGAATCTGCACCCATCAGCAACAGAGACTATCAACTTGACTCCCTGAGTAGAGTAGAGAGTGCAGCGCCTTCACCTCCTAACGGTTTTGTTGTTCTGTGTGCATCCATCCATCATACTGCTGTACTGTATGCTGCTCTCTCACCTACAGTTGGGTGCCACCGATATTGTCCCTTATCATTTGACCCATTTAGGCCTGACCTCAAAATTTTAAAAAAAATCCTTCTAAATCCTGAAATAAATATTTTCACGATTTTTCAAAAATAGCAGACCTACAAGCTCGTAGCGCGCCACTCGGTGGCGCGCTATGAGCTTGTAGATCTGCTATTTTTCAATAGCTAAATTATAACATAATGTTTAAAACACCAAAAGTGGTTCCCGCCCAAAATGGGTTAACTGTCCTTCTGCGCAGATCACGCAAACCTCAGCAAAAAGAAAAGGACAATATCGATGGCCTCCAACTGTAGCTCTGCTGTCAGGGTGCCAGGCAGCAGTCAACACCTGGATCAGCCAGGTCCTTCACTCGCACACGTCTACTCTTACACACTCCACTGATCTCCGTTCCCCCTGCAGTATACGTTGGGAAGGGGGCCATACCATACACAGCTGCTCTCTTTCCCAAGGATTCCCCTCGTACATACCAGGCAGCACCATATAGCCCCTGTGTTAGCCGGGAGAGCTACTGTAAACCTACCCCCCCCACCCCCACACACACCCCCCAGCGCCGGCGTTTCAGCACGTCCAACAATCCCTCGATTCTGCTGCTCGGGGGAAGTTTTCTTGAGTTGCGTCCGGATTGTTTTACGTCGCGTTTCATGTCGTATAATGCACAGTGACAGCAATGGATTGTATGCGTGCGGTGTTAGGTGTCGGTGTGTGTGTCTGTGTGTGTGTGTGTGTGTGTGTATGGTGGGGGGGGGTGGGGTTGCGTGGCGATGCTTGCGGATGTCCCGACACCACGGCTCGGACTGTACCGGCGCGCCGCCCTCGCCTCGGGGCAGGCTTTGTTAATTGTGCCAGTAATCTGTTTAAAATGTGCAACACTGCTTTACAAAGAGAGCATATAGGAAAATCGCCATAGACGTATTTGTATTCCCCTCTACGAGTCAACAACATGTTCCCCCTTGTGTTCAATAATGCATTCCTCATGAACGTACCCCCCCCCCCCCCCCCCTTGCATTACAATAAGCCCGCTGGCCTATATGCAGCAAACTACAAGTATGTTCCAAGTGTAGCCACAATATCCGGCAAGGTGTGCATTTTTAAATGTTGCCCCAGGACCCCTGCTTCAGAGAGCCAAGCGAATACAATCAGAACACAGTGCTATACTTTTACTTTTGTTCCATACAACATTTTGGTTCATCTCAAGTCCAAAATCAAGTCCAAAATCGTGATGGATGCTAGCCAGGACACGCCCACGTACTGTAACAGTGCCCTTCCTCAGCCTCCCACGTGGCCTATTGCGATTCTGCATCGAAAACACACGGACGCACTGCCAGCCAATCAATGGCCGGCTCTGCTCTCGGCCCAGCGCCCGCCATGACAGACGCGGGGGCGCGCACGCACACACACACACACACACACACACACACACACACACACACACACACACACACACACACACACACACACACACACACACACACACACACACACACACACACACACACACACACACACACACACACACACACACACACACACACACACACACACACACACACACACACACACACACACACACACACGTTCCCTTGTTTAGGCTGAGCAATAAGGAGGAGACCGGCACAATGAGGCGGGCATTGCCCCAGCTCTCGTGCCTGAACTTTCACCCCCTGCATACTCCCCCCCCCCCCCCCAACGCTGCTGCTGGGTGGTGTATAAGTTCATCGTTAGTGCCAGCTGCCGCCGTGCGTTCAGGCGACGCCCGGATGTCCTGTTTGCTTCGGGTTCCGCAGGAATGAAGCGATATCAAATATTCCCTCGGAGGACATATCGTGTCGCGCGAAATGGCGGTAATTGAGACACATTGACATAAAGAGTGCATTACATAGTTCCATGCCAAGTCCATGTCGCACTCGGAGAGAGACGGAAGAGTGATAATATTTTGCACCGGATCGTTTGGAAAGCAATAATAATTTGTTGAAATGTCTAATGAATGAGGTCACCCATTCCACGCCTCAACCGCCCCTGGAGGCCACGAGTGTTCTGATCTTGTTCCTGGGCCAATTGAGACGGACACCTCCTCGGGGGGTATTGCAGCACTTAAGGCGTAGAGAGGCTGGCAAGAAAAGGACTCCATGAAAGGGAATAACAGAATGTCCTGGCCTCATGCTTTATTTGAACTAAGAGACTTAGCATCAACTATTCTCTCTTAAGAAGAAGTTCTATCTCATATGCTCCGAATATCTCAACTTCGAAGTCTTTGAAGTCAGTTATAGCCTATGTCTATGTCTTGGGGGGGGGGGGGGGGGGGGGTTAACAATACATCTACTTACTGTGACATTAATTAATGTCTCCAAGGCTCCAAGTTTCAGTTTAACACTGTTACTGAATGCAATGTTATGTGTATGCTTTCTTCTGAGGAAAACAAAATGCCTCATTAGTCGTCGATAGAACCACATAAAATATCTAGCAGTCGTCTCGTCACGACATGAAAACTCAAACGCCAACTAACTAATTTGTTTGATGACACAACATGTAGCTCGCGTTAGATATATCAAACACCTGATGGAGGCGGGAAAGGAACTGGTTGGAATAACGTGTTCCTTCCCACGCGCTATACGTCCAACCCGGGGAAACTATATACCCCCCGTCAGGTGAAAAGAAGCGGCATGGACTCCTCATGCACTGAAGGAAGCATGAGGTCACTCCGTTGCTCTCCCCAGGTTGGCAGAGGGAGTGCGGAGCTCAGGATTACATTAGTTTATAGGTGAAGAAATGGGTTACAAAATTGTGTGTTAAAAAAATTAATAATAATAAAATATATCACATTATTTGTTTTTATTTAACCAGTAAAAACACATTGAGACTGAGTCTCTTTTGCAAGTGAGAACTGGCCAAGAGGCCAAGAGGCAAAATTACACTTCAAAAAGCTTCAAATTATAGCCAATAATAAATCCATGACAATACCTCCAGAAACCTATACAATATATACAGCAATACTCCAAAATGGTACACGAACAATAACCAGGCAAAGGAAATTAAGGAGGGGGGGAAATAAAATATATGGCCTATAGCAAAGGCTAGCACACATCCGAACATGTGCAGGTGTTGGACTGTACATTTAAGATGATTCCTTTTGAAACTTATCAAAGGAACTTTCAAGGCCAATTTTAGTCTGGCTTGCCGGTCATTCCATTCCATGACCAGGGGCCAAAGAAAGCCAGACACTTTTTACCCCCTCAGATTTGAAGGCTGGTACTACACACCGTAGCCAGACATTTGATCTGAGGTTCCTCCAAATTAAATTTGGAGGAAATGTAAGGGGGAAAATCACCAAGAATGACCTTTTTCAAACAAGAACTAAATCTCCTCTGTGGTACTTTGGGTTAGTGACTTATTCTGCACCAAAAGCATGCTACAGTAGTAGATGGTCCCAAACCTTTTAGCTTGAGACACAAAAGAAAGGTTTGATACCTCTAGTAAAAATATCAGACCTACAAGGTCACAACGCAGCGTGATGCGAGCTTGCAGATAATGCCATTTTCACTATTTCTTAAACATTTTGTTTTCCAATTCAGGGAATTGCTCTGATTATTTTTATTTCATCTACTCGTGAAAATGTGTGATTTGTTTTAATCTTTAGAAAATCTTAAATTAATAATAATAATAATAATACTTAGAGGAAATTAGAAATGAAGATGCACAATTATGAAATTACGACCGATATCCAATCTCAATTATTTGCAGGGTCATATCAGCCGGTACCGAAGTTCAATATAAATGTAATATGTAATACAATATTACTAGGGCTTTCACTTCTAGTGCTTTTTACTGGTTGACTAGTTGCCTAGTTTACTAGTCGACTAGTTGTTTAACTACCTATTATGTTTTTTTAATATATTTGTACATTTAAAAACTGTGTATATTGGTGACTATAATCTAGCATTCTGTCTGATCTTGAGGCCTACAAAAACGGCCACTAACAGCTGATGCTCTTAACACAATCAGCACCAGGATTTATTTCAAAATAGAAACTCGGGGTGCTGGGAAGATATGGCCGCTTTTACACTTTTACTTTTTAAGCCCCACGTTTGATATCAATGAAAATGCGCAATCCGTCGGTTGGATTAGTTATGACGTTCCCACACGTCGTACGGTCTGAATGTGTTGAAGAGACAGAATTGCGTCATCAATATCGGTGAAAATAATCAAGATTATTTTGAGACCGATCTGATACCGATATGGCATTTTTATGGCCGATTTCGATACGCTACCGATTACAGCGGCAGTGGCTCAGGAGTAGAGTGGCCGGTTCCCAGTTCAAACCTGGGCTCCCCCATAGTTAGTGTTGAAGTAGCCTGGAACTCACCTATGCTTTTTATGGCATAGGCAGCTCCCGGCAGGATCCGCCGGGAGAAACTATGCGCAGCTGCGCGACATGAGACTAATTACACAGAGAGAGAGGAGTGTGTGTGTGTGTACATGTGTGCGTGTGTGTGTCAATTTAACAAAGGTGCAGACGATCAGAAATCAGCAGAGAGTGAGAGATGTTTGCGCTACTCTATGCCGAATTGAAGTGGACTCGGACCCAGACTTTTTTTTTCTCCCTGGAAAAAAAAACGTCTGGGTTTCCGAGGCTAGTGTTGAAGTGTCCTGCCCCTAATTGCTCCCGATGTGCTGGTTGCATGGTGCCTTGCATGGTTTCCTCCGCCATCGGTGTATGAATGTGTGTGCAAATGGGTGAATGTATAATGCACAATCTATGTAAAGCACCATTTTACCATTTTATATCATAACATGTACGGATATTTCACTCGTGTTAACCAATTCCACGACCCACACACACAGCTAGTCGGACAGCTATAAATAGCCCCTTGGTTTCTCGTCCTCCTCCTCCAGAACCTCCTCGGGAGGATCAGAGCGGCAGAGCGAAGCAGCTGATGAGCTACAAGCACGCACATACAGCGAGGCCTCCGTGGACCATGTGGACAGATGTTCCCAGGAACAGGTGGCTGCAGGGCTGAGGTTGTCTCCTGGATTAGCACGGCTATGACAGACTCACCCAGACCGCACAGGACTTCAAAGGGGCAGGAGCATGGCCTCTAATGATCTGTGGAGGGGGGGGGGAGAGAGAGAGAGAGAGAGAGAGAGAGAGAGAGAGAGAGAGAGCATAGGCGGCAGCAGCGTGACAAGGGCATCCTCCACCAAAAGTTCATAGAAAACTTTATTTTTTCTCCACTGCTACTGAATGTTTGATGAGGTCATGCTGGGGTCCGCTTTCATCATGCGATACTTTTAGCATCAAATTACCTCCAGACTATTAAGAGTCACAGAAGGCTGATGGAAATCGTGTTTTTGTCTCGACTCGTGTCTGATTAAAAATGATACTAAAGTGAGCTGGTCTGCATTGTAGGATCGTTTATATTAACACATTCTGAACGGGAACCCCTTTTGGTGTTTTAACTAAGCATTATTTAGCTATTGAAAAATAGCAGATCTACAAGCTCATAGCGCGCCACCGAGTGGCGCGCTACGAGCTCGTAGGTCTGCTATTTTTGAAAAATCGTGAAAATGTGGCACAAATCTTTGAATATATATTCTTTCAGAAGACTTTTTATTTATTTCGACGTCAGGCCTACATGGATTAAATACGTGATGATGAACACAAGAACATCCCCGGTTATGAAACTACAGCACCACAAGCCAGGATACGGCGGGAGTTGCACCACATGTGAAAAGGAACATTAATCTGATTTAGCCGATTTAGGATCATTAAACCCCCCCCCCCAAAAAAAAGAGAGAGAGAGAATAGAAAAAAAAAAAAAAAAAAACATAAACCCAAACTTTCCCAGACCACGTTTGAAACAGAGCATGAACTCTTCAAAAACAGACAGCAATTAAGCGAGACAAGAAGATGAAATCTCCGTGACTCCCCCCCTCTCCCCCCGCCGCACATCTCCTTCATCTGTCATGATGATACTTCCCACTTTGATCTCTTCCAACCAATCCCAAATAATACAACACACTGCCACTTAAAGTTTGCAACGGATTCTTAACGTCCCATAAATAATGCATTCGCCCGAGCCAATCAAAAAAAAAAAAAAAAAAAAACGTTAGAAGAGCTATGGCATTGTGGGAAGTTTTGAACGCATGCGACAGGGTCAAATGGATGTTAACCCATTACGACCGGAGGCCGGATTCTATACTAAGGGCTCCATTTTCTTCACCGCTAAACCCCTTATCCCTAAACTTCTTTGCCTTATTTTACTATTTTGAAAAACATTTTTGAATAGTTCAACTAGCCAATCTACATGTTGTGAGCTTGTAGACTGGCCATTTTAACTATTCAAAAATGTATTGCAAAATAGTAAAAAAAAAAAAAAAAAAAAAGGGCAAAGAAGTTTAGGGATAAGGGGTTTAGCGGTGACGAAAATGGAGCCCTAAATGTCTTCTAAATCAGTGGTTCCCAAACTTTTTCATGTCAAGGACCCCCGTAATGATACTCATTAGCCTGCGGACCCCCATTTGAAAATACATGCCAAGGACAAATGGGACATTCCTCAATATGAGTACTTTGACTTTGTAGTACATTTTGATGCCGATGCTTTTGTACTTTGACTTGCCTTGAGTACATTTTGAATATGAGACTTCTACTACATTGCAGTATTTATACTTGTACTTAAGTAAAACATTTAAGTACTGTTTCCACCACTGGGTCCACATTCATACATTGAGGCAGCCATGCAAGGCTCATTGGGACTTCAGTGTCTCTCTCAAGGACATACAAAAAAAAAATCATACTCGTGTGAAGTGAGGAGTGAGGGGCGCTCTTATCATCAGCATAGGCTGGCTCAGGGTGGAAGACAGAGTCAAGCAATTGAAGAGGGGCCTGACATTCAAAATTGTAAATGCAACTTTACCCTCCATGCCCTCAGTACCCACTTACTTACGTGAACAACAATCTGGTGCCACCCATTTATAAATATGGGCAAATTCTCCTTCCAAAGCACTGCTACCCAGGTGTGGAATGCCCTCCCCCCTCCCTCAAAACAAACAAATCACTAGCTTCCTTCAAGACAGGCCTAAAAATTCACCTGTCAGCAGGTCAAAGGGAGAGGAGGTGATCGCCCCAGCCTCTTTATACTAATAATCCCCTTCCGATTAACTTCGGCCCCAACCTGTGCATACTGTATATTTCATGTTTAGAGGAAATGTATATATGCTGTTTTAAATTATAATTGTTATATCAATTGTTGTTAATGTGTTAAATTATTATTCACGTCATGTGTGAGAGGATGGGACCCGAATGGAAACAAGGCCGCAAGGTCTTTCTTCGGTGAAATCCTTTTTGGACAAAAATGCCTGACTGTACATTGTGCTGTTATTATATGTTGCCTAAATAAAATATTCAATCAATCAAATCATACTGTATATCATCGCATTCCATGCTCAGCCAATCATGCTGCATGTGCATAGGCGGGGCTAGCAGCAGAATAAGTAGTGTGGTTGACTCTAGGTAGGCAGACTATTGTTATTGCACTCCTGCGCTTAAAGGGTAAGACCACTTTTTTAGAGGTTTGGGTTGTTTTCTTACATTATTATGGGCAAACTAGTCCATTCCATGAGTTATTTCGCTCCGTTGTGTTGTTTATTAGAAATTTGAGAAATAAAAAAAGTCGCTCATTGACTTCCATTGTAACAGGGAAACAGCTCTCAAAGTCAGTCTTTTAGCACATGAACCAACGCAACAAAAGCTGATTCTGACAGTTTATGACACCAGGAAAACTCATACGGTTTTATTTTTAATAAAAAATGTCAACTTTGTCTTGTTTTGACTAATTTGTGTAGAAAGAAGATCCGGTAGGTATGCCTACACCGACCGAATCACTGCTGTGAAAAACGATCTGATTGGACCAAAACTGTACACCACTTCCTTATTGGAAATGACGGGGATGTAAACACATGGATTTGATCTCGTCCGCTTGTCACTAAAAACATACACAATGGACGTGTTTGAGGGAGACACTTTAGAAGACACTTTAGAAGAAGTGTGTAAAGTGTCTGTGTCTGGGACTGCTCATATGCGAGGCTGCAGCTGGATGCATCTCAAACAGCGTGGAGACTTCTGTTTACAAACGAAACCTCGCAAGACGACCCGCGAGAGTTGGGAACGCCGTAGCACTGCTTCAGTCTATCTCCGACTAAAATAGTAACTTTATAAATCTATCTTAAAAGACGAAAATAAAACCGTATGAGTTTTCCTGGTGTCATAAACTGTCAGAATCAGCTTTTGTTGCGTTGGTTCATGTGCTAAAAGACTGACTTTGAGAGCTGTTTCCCTGTTACAATGGAAGTCAATGAGCGACTTTTTTTATTTCTCAAATTTCTAATAAACAACACAACGGAGCGAAATAACTCATGGAATGGACTAGTTTGCCCATAATAAGGTAAGAAAACAACCCAAACCTCTAAAAAAGTGGTCTTAAGGTCATTACACACTGGCGAATTAGCGACGCGAATTATTCGTGCGAATAATTCGCCTTTTTTTAAAACCAATTGAAGTCAATGCAAGCTTCCACATCAGTGGCGAATGTGCGAATGTGCGAAAATGCGACCGTTTTCGCTCTTTATTTGTTCGCTCCGGTGTTCGCTCCGGTGTCGAATTTTTAATTCGCGTCGCTAATTCGCCAGTGTGTAATGACCTTTACCCTTTAAACTGTGCAATAACTCTCTATATTCTCCCCTCCGATTGGCCAGCCATTCGGAGCTCTTCCCAAGGCATTAGTGCGCTTTGCCCTCATCTGATTGGAGAGAGTATACGGTGACACACCCAACTCAACCCTTCTATTTGAACAATATTCCTATAGAGATATAGGCAACCACACTCGCAATTCCGCAGGATCAGGGGCGTTACTATAGCGTTACGCAGACAACGCAACTGCGTTGGGGCCCAGAGGCAAAGGGGGGGCACACGGCCACCCACCCGTGCCGTCGGTAAAATAAAATTATAAATACATACACAGATATAGGCGGATCTAGAAATGATGGGCCCCTGGGCCACCGCCATGCAAAAGGGCCCCCCCACCCCCCCGGAGCTTTTTTTTCTTCTGACGTGGCGCATACTGTCTGGGGATTGCTTAGAAAGGGATTGCTTAGAAATAATAAACAGCCAAAAGCTAAGCCAAATAAATGCAAACTGAGGGTTTGTGTCCACACGGACGCTCAAGCTCAGGGCCCCCCCCATAGCTCAGGGGCCCATGAGCCTGGGCCCAACAGGCCCGTTGGATAATCCTCCCCTGACTGATGCAATAACAGTTGAGTTGAACAAAGTTTGGCGGAGCCTGGTGGTGGCTGCTGCTATAGCACACACCAAAGGCACACACGTGCACCGAAGTGGCGAGTGTGCAGTGGGCAGTGGGCTCTCCCGAATCCCGAAAGCAAGGTACGTTCATAAATCACCGGCGCCTGATCGCGTGGGGGGGGGGGGGGGGGGGGGTTGCTGTCGGGGGCAACCGCACCGACCACCGACCGGGGCCTATACTGACATCTTGTTACATCGCTGTGCAGGATTGCATCTCACTAGTTGTCTCCCCTCATGGATATTAATCTTCACAGTCTGTTCCAACGGAAAAAAGATCACACTTGTGTGAGGGGCGCTCTAAACATCATACATCATCACATTCCGGCCAAATCACCTTTTGCGTCCTCACTTTTCTGTGCTCACTTTTTAGCTTCACTTTTTAAGCCCTCAGCCAATCAAATCATCGCTATGGGTTACACACAGACACACAAAGCTGGGCATAGAGGAGGGGCTAGCACCCCTCAAGAAACACACACAACATACCGTGTGTAGCACATGACAACACCAAGACAATGCATGGATTCCATATAAGCTCAAAATGCGACGCGCGTTGAGCTTGTAGATCTACTAGTTTACCGTAGCTGTTTTGAAGTCGAATCCCGGAAAGTTAACAGTTTTGTAATATGAGGTTTCCACCCCAGACACTGTTCTAAGTGTCTCCGCCCAAATAGTACCTTGCGTAATACCCAAAAACTGCTGTGCAAATTGGCAAAAGGTGATAATACAATTAGCTAAATGGAGATGAAATGATGCACAATGAGAACCATATTGAGCCTTTGTTTTCTATATACTTCACAGATACAAGATGACATTATCTGACTGCAGTTTCCGACATGTTCAAAGTAACGATTTCCCCGAAAAGACACATCGGAGCATTTGTCATAATTATCAGCTGGGAATTGGATCAGCGCCGCTGGCGGAGTCAGGACTTCAGGACGTCTAAGTGTTGTTACTGAACCGTTTGAACTGGATTAAGCTGTCATTGGGACTTGGCGGAAACGTCCCCTGGCTGTTTGCTCACAGCCAGCCATCCATTCCCTTCACTGTTGAAAAGGAAACACCTCATCCCTGGTGAACAACATTCAATATGTCTTCCTCTTATTCAACTTCCCACAACGTCGTCCCGCCGGCCAGGACGTTTCCTTTCAGGTCCTCTCAACAGGCCCCCGGGCTCTCTTATCGGCTTAACCCGTTTTGACCTGAGGCGACGATTCTAAAAAAATAAATAAAAAGTCTTCTAAATCCTAAAGGTTTTCTGAAAAACCTCATGTTTCTGTCAGTGGTGCTCAACCCTTTTTTCCTGTCAAGGATCCCCAGAAATATCTGTATTTGGCTGCGGACCCCCCATCTGAAAATATGTTATTCCAGGGAGGGACCGCCCCGGAAGCAAAGATTTGAGTTCAAAACGTTCTCTCTGAAGGAACATATATTTAATGATTTGCGCCACATTTTTTACGATTTTTTTCAAAGACTGCAGATCTACAAGTTCGTAGCGCGCCACTCGGTGCCGCGCCATGAGCTTGTAGATCTGCTATTTTTCAATAGCTAAAGTATAACATAATGCTTCGAACACCAAAAAGGGGTTCCCGGGCCTGAATGGCTTAAACAGGTTCACATGTTAAGAGAGTGGAGAGAGAGAAAAAAAAAAGAAAAAGAGCTGAAATCATGTCCGTGCTGTATATCGGTGATCTCCCGTGGGACACTCTCACTTTCCGGGGTTTTTTTTTTACCCGCGCGATCAAGATGCCTCCGGATGATATATACCTTCAGACCACGATGCAGATCTATCTCTCTCCAACCGGCTGTTCGTTAGGACCATGTATACCTTGGGACCCGCTGCTAGATTTCCCCTATCAGTTATAAGGAATTAGACAGTTTTTTTGGGAGGGGGTGATAGGGGGGTGGGGGGTGTGGTGCACATTACAACTAATCACATCATACTCCTCAGTCGCCCCCTATACCGCGGCCTCCTCCCCCTCCCCCTCCTCCCCCTCCCCCTCCTCCGCCTTTCCCATTTTAACCCCTTTAGGACTGAGATCTGCAGGTTCCACAAATGTCTTATACTATAAATCATGACACTATTCAGACAAACCTATATGTTTCCATATTATGTCAGTGGTTCTCAAAGTTTTTCATGTCAAGGACCCCAAAAACTATATATCTCTGCTGTCGGGGAGGAAACCTCGTAACTCCCAAAATGTTCATTTTTCACGAAATGAAAAAATATACATATTTTTTAAAACAAAGCAATACAGCCTCATCAAAGTTGGTGTTGTGACTTCATATATTGTCAATTACTTCCATGAGAGGGGGAGGAGGTGGTGGAGTTAGTTGCTTTTAGCAGACATTTTGAGGGTCCAATGGAGTTAAGAGGTTTTGTCCAAAGCACTTTTTACTACTTTCCACTGGTTCGATATTTTCAAAACAACACACAGACGTAAAGGGTGTTCAATAGCACTGATTTATGCCAAAAAAAGGTTTCCTCCCGACATTATGTAATTGGCCGCCGACCCCCATCTGAAAATGTTGTTCCAGCCTTTTTAACGATTTTTCAAAAATAGCACGATTTTGGGAAAAAAAACACAGATCTGCTATTTTTCTATAGCTACAAAGTATAACCTAATGTTTCAAACACCAAAAGGGGGGGGGGTTCCCCGTCCTGAAGGGGTTAAACGTTAGCCAAGGCTGTGCTTGTGTCACGTACGGAGGGCCCTTCCATCCCTCCCTCGGCGACGGGAGGATGCTTATTCAATAAAGCTCTTATTAAAGACACAGAACTCGCACAACCCGTAATTGTTTTCACCCTGCTTTAATAAAAAAAAAAAAAAGTGGGGTTATTAAATGGGAAAATAAACAATCTTGGCGCTTGGCGGCTTGCATATGCATGCAGGCAGGCAAGGCGGCTGCTTGGCACTGTTTGCGTTTCAACCAAAGATGGTGCAGATTACCTGGCGGGGCCCTGTTTTCTTTTTTTCTCCCCTCCCCTCCCCTCCCCTCCCCCCCCAAATCAAAGCCTGGAGACAAGCATTCCAATTACGGAAACGTGAAACATGGGAGGAACAGAGGATGGCGAGAGGGAGGGAGGGAGGGGGTGGGATCGTGACCGCGGTACAAAGGCCTGCATTATTGCGCCCACCTTTTTTGACCAAATGTTATTTCTTATGAGGCCACATATGCAGATAATGTAACGATTCCAGTTTTGTTTTCTTTTTGGTTTTTTTCGAGGGTCCCCGTAGAGCAATATTACATGAGGGGGTGGTTTAACGTCATTAATGCACACCTGCGATGCTGCAAGCAACGCAGAAGTGTAATATTGCAATTATACAACAGTTACCCTTAAAACTAAGAAAATCACTAAAAAAACAGATCGACCACAAATGTCCCAAGAAACTAGCTAGCCTATAGCCACCGAGTTTGCTGCGCTCCTGGAGAACAGAGCAGCTGAATTCTTTGTTTTGATTAGGTGTGGAGTGGTGCTCGTTTGAACCATGGCTAGAAGGCTGTTTCAACCAATCAGATTTCTTCCTCGAAACGACCTGTTGTATAATGGTGCATTTATATAGCACCTTTATCCAAGACGCTATTACATAGATTGTGCATTACATTCACCCATTCACACACATGCATCAACCAGCACATCAGGAGCAATTAGGGGTGCAATGTCTTGCTCAAGGACACTTCGACACCAACTCTGGGGGAGCCCACAGGGTTCGAACTGGCAACCTTGCGGTTCCCATCCGGCCACTCTACCCCTGAGCCACCACCGCAGTGGTTCCCAAACGCTTTAGTCTGTGACCCAAAAGAGAGATTAGACGTTTGTCCGGGACACAAACCAGGGGGGGGGGGGTCCTTGACGTGAAGATGTTTGAGAACCACTAACCACTAACCTTAGAAGACACTTGTAGAATCGGCCTCAGGTTATAATGGGTTAACCACTTTAGCCCTGTATATTAGTCACACGACAGATGGCAAAAGAATATCCGATCTACAAGCTCACAGCGTGTCGTGACACTCGTGGTACAGCGTGCTGTGACTGCAGGTATTTCTGAATACCTTTTCCTGTTTTTTGGCAATCTCTTTGAAGCCCAAAAATGTATTAGGAACACGGATTGATTGATTAACAGTTTGTTAGTTTCATACAAAAGGATGCTAAAAGGATGAACCCAAGAAAGCACTATATGGCTTGTTTCCATTGGCTTCCTGTGAATTCAATTCATCGGAAAATAGTCTAAACATACTGAACAGCTGGACATGTTGATCTGCTCAGCCCACTCTGAGGCCTTAGATGACCGATTGCGTTGGAACATGATCATTTTTACAGAGACAGATCGAACTGCAGGTGAGACGGTGTCAACGCAAGACCACAAACCCCCTCTGCTGGCCCAACGACACATGGTGTGTGTGTGTGTGTGTGTGTGTGTGTGTGTGTGTGTGTGTGTGTGTGTGTGTGTGTGTGTGTGTGTCGTTAACACGGATAACGTGAGTTGTCGGATACACGGTTGTCCAGAACCACCACACAAGGCTCTAGGTCAGGCTCTGCCAGTGGACCTAATGAGCCTAATTCCCCTCACCTGTAGAATTCCCAGCCTCTGCCTCAGCCAATTCATTGCCATATGGCAACCCCACACCTGCCATTCGATTACTTCACCAGAGTTTGTCACAGTCTCTTCAGACACAGGCAGACAGAGAGATACAGAGATCTCCATATATGGGCACAAAAGGGACACAGACAGACGGTTAAAACGGGTGCTATGGCAACGGGTATTGCATACTATAGCTAGGTTCCCAAACTTGCATCGTTCCCAAGTAGACCGGTTGCCGACTGGCACAGGTCTAGTTATTTAAAAGCTTGAGTTACTATAGTTACTATAGATTACCTAAAAATATAGGCCAACATTAACCACTTCAACACCATACTGAACAATGCACAGGCTATTTTCAAAATATTTATTGTATACATCATGACAAACTTGTGATATGGGGGAATTAAAAGAAAAAGATAGTACTTCCACGGTCCACCACTGTGCGTATGTGCGTGCATGGTGGTGGTGGTGCGTGTGTGTGTGTGTGTGTGTGGGGGTATCTGAGGATCAAGAGGGAGGTCAAGGGTCACACTGTGTCTCCCATCAGAGGATGAAGGCAGAGCAAACAAACAAGGTGAGAGCGACGAGGAAGGAGCTCCGCAAAACATTAGTGGACAGAGGGGGGGATAAGAGTTTTCGCTGGATGTTTATTTGAACGCGGAGCACATGAGGAGAGGCTGAGGTCAGCGCAGAGGGATAGGAGGGTCGGTGGGTAACGAGGCCAAGATGGAGTCAAAGACCCCCCGCCGATACGCGGGACCCCTTTTGTCTCTCAGCGAGACCACCTGGAACCGAGATGCGGTCCATGGGTATTTGTCTGGAATTATACACCTCTAAGAGTGTGTGTGTGTGCGTGCGTGCGTGCGTGCGTGCGTGCGTGCGTGCGTGCGTGCGTGCGTGCGTGCGTGCGTGCGTCTTCCAGTGTTCATATAGTTGATTAAAACTATGCCGAGAAATCTCCGTCGACTACCTTTTTTCACTGACGAAAACTAAATGTAAACAAAAATAGAAACTAAGCTATGACTAAGACTAAATATATTGACAATTTTGTCAACAAATACAAATTAGATAAAAATGTTAGGGAGGGCCTTGTGGATAAGAGATCCAGTGGAACTGAAAGAGAGTAGAATCTCATGTTAGTCAACGGAACGGACCTAAACTAGACAAAAACTGAAACATTTCACATGACCAAACTACAACTAAAATGTATTAGGTTCTATCCAAAAGATTATGACTACAACTACATAAAAATCTGCTTTAAGATTAGTCTTGAATGACATGAGTTTTGCTATAGTCTTTGATACACGGTATAAGCGCCCCCATTCCCTTGTATCAGTGCTATTTAAATGAGATAGATTGCAGTTATATTATCCAGATGTACGCTGGTTACATCGTTCACATATGTATGTTATTTAGATAGTATGTTATTTTGACAGATTTGCAGCGCTTAATTGTGTTCTTGGCACTCTTATTTACTTGGCTGCTTACCTTGTTGTTGGTTGACTGGGTTCAAGTCGTTTACTATGTCGTCGCTCTCTGGATATGAGAGTGTCTGTTACAGTAAATGCCTGAATTGTAAATTGTTGTTTATCCTCCCAGAAGATTGTGATATAAAGGATGCAATGTGTCTTTGAAAAGGCTTGCTATAACATGGCCGTTCTTTATGCATTTAATCCATTAAGACCTGACAACAGATTCTACAAATGTCTTCTAAATCATGACAGTTTGCTGGAAACAAGAAACGTGTCAGTGGTTCTCAAACTATATCGTGTCAAGGACCCCCAAAATGATATATAATAATAATTGATCATCTGAAAATATGTTGTTCCAGGGACCCCCCAGAAGCACGGATTTGAGTTAAAAACATTTGCTCGGTAAGAATATATATTCAAAGATTTGCGCAACATTTTTACAATTTTTCAACAGCTAAAGTATTTTGAATGCTTAAAACACCAAAAGGGGTTCCCGTGCCGAATGCGTTAACGCATGGGGCGGGCGGCAGTGGCTCAGGGGCAGTGTGGTGGAAAAGTATTTGCTGCAATGTAGAAATACTCTGTTACTAAGTAAATGTCCAGAATTCAACATTTACTTGAATATAAGTACAACAGCATTGGTGTCAAAATGTACTTAAAGTACCAAAAGTATAAAAGTACTCATTATTCAGAATGTCCCATTTCGTAAGTTTTCAAATGTATTTAAAAAAAATCTTTTCAAAATAGCAGATCTACAAGCTCACAGAGGTTATAGATCAGCTATATTGAAATGGCCAAAATGTATATAGTGTTTTGTCAAAATCTACAAAGAATAACTAGTAACTTAAGTGTTCAAATAAAAACCTGCAAAACCTGTCAGGTCAGTCCGTCCATCCGTCACGCCTCGTCAAACGCTCCATATATGGCCGTCAGTCCGTCACGCCCCGTGACACACTCCATATGGCCGTCTCCACATATGAAGATCAAGACACTGACCTCATCAAACCCTGGATAGCCATACATGGAGAAGACTGCATGGGTCATCATCACCTAGATCTGCATACTGTACATGGAGCCGGCCAGCAACTCTACATCTGACCTCAACCCCTTAGATCTCCATATATGGAGCTGACCTGTTCTGACATTCCATATGTTGAGCCTTCAGCACCCGTCCTTCCGACGCAATAATAGGCTCTGTAACGTTTGTTTTGTGTATTTCTAATGTTTGAAGGCCGTACAATATTCGGAATCGATGGGTCAGAATCGGTATCGGCAAATATGACCCTGCAAATAATCGGAGATCGGATATCGGTCATAATTTCATAATTGTGCACACCTATTTACAGTAGGTACATAATCACCTGTGGTGGAAAGTAACTAAGTACATTTACTTGTTTTTAGTTATTTGTAATTTACTTTTTCCAATTTCCAGTACATTTACCTGTATTGCACTACATCTCAGAGGCAAATATTGTACTTTTACTCCACTACATTTATTTAAAACCATTAGTTACTAGTTAATTTGTAGCTTTTCATTATTATGGCAAGACATACAGTAGCCTCACCACTACAGCCCTATACATTTTGTCCATTTGAAAATAGCCAGTCAACAATAGCCGATCAAACAATCTAAACGATGCACCACACTTGTAGATCTGCTATATTTTCAAAAGATTGTTATGCACATGACAAATTTAGACATACTGCATAACGAGTACCTTTACTTTTGGTACTTTGAGTACACTTTGATGCCAATACTTTTGTACTTTTATTCAATTTGATATTGAATTCCGGACTTTTACTTGTAACAGAGTATGGTAAATGGTAAATTTTATTTATTTAGCGCCTTTATCCAAGGCGCTTTACATTACATTAACCCATTCACACACACATTCATACACCGATTGCGGCGGAAGCCATGCAAGGTACCATCCAGCACATTGGGAGCAATTTGGGGTTCAATGTCTTGCTCAAGGACACTTCCACATGTAGACAGGAGGAGCCGGGATTCAAACCGCCGACCCAGGGATCATTGGACGACCTGCTCTACCTTATACCTCCTGAGCCACAGTATTTCTAAATTAATTAAATTAATGAATTAAGAAGTACTTTTTTCCCGTGCCAACCATTCCTGTGCGATCCCAAATCATGCGTCAGTGTTACCTCCATCCATGCAGTCAGTCAGTCAGTCAGTCCCAGACCTGCAGTACAGTGTCTGTATTTGATGTGCACTCTCAGTGGGTGTCATTATAGAAGTCTGAGCTGGCTCCCTGTGGGTGGGTTGTTCTCAGCCTCACCGTGGTGTGTGTGTGTGTGTGTGTGTGTGTGTGTGTGTGTGTGTGTGTGTGTGGGGGGGGGGGGGGGTAGCTACACTATAGACTTCAAAAGACTTCTCTTTGTGTCTACTGTGTGAAGAGCCACATTATCTTCCCCTTATAGCCCCTTCAAACCGGGAACGAGTGTCATATTAGACATATTATGTGTCATATATTAGATTTTAGCTATATGTACATGCAGTTATATAGACAGATTTTATTTATTTTTTCCCTATTCCCAGAAAACTCTTTGGATTTAGAACAGTGGTGCTCACTCTCTCTCCCTCTATCCCTCTCTCCCTCTCTCTCTTTCTGCTGTTGTTTAACTTTAACTTTTTAATCTTGAAAGTACTTATTTAGAAGGCATTTGTAGGGATCTAAATGGGTTAAATCTCAGTCTTATAGTCAAAGTAGCAGACACCACAGGGACCATGCTGATTCCTGAACCAGTGGTTATTTTACTATTTAAAGCCAGGCGTTTCTACGGGCACCCGTTTACCTGTGCCAGGCAAAAACTACAAAAAAACTACAAATTGCGGGTCCTGTGATGCGGCATCTTGAACCGGAAGTATTCGCCGCATCCTGTCCGTCGCTCCGGACTCTGTCCGTCGCTCCGTACTCTGTCCGTCGCTCCGGACTCTGTCCGTCGCTCCGGACTCTGTCCGTCGCTCCGGACTCTGTCCGTCGCTCCGGACTCTGTCCGTCGCTCCGGACTCTGTCCGTCGCTCCGGACTCTGTCCGTCGCTCCGGACTCTGTCCGTCGCTCCGGACTCTGTCCGTCGCTCCGGACTCTGTCCGTCGCTCCGGACTCTGTCCGTCGCTCCGGACTCTGTCCGTCGCTCCTCTCTCATATCTCCTCATCTGAGCTTCAATTCCGGCCTCTTCCCTACTTCTGGGTTACTGCTGATACTAATGAAGGCTCTGTTCCATTCTGGTCAAACAGAGTCAGGATGCTGCCATTGTGCTCACTGGAAACACTCCAGTGGGTCTCAGAGTGTCCTCGAGTGGGTTCCAAATGGCCCCATATGGGTATAGTACTACACATGGAACCAAATGGACCTGTAGGGTCCATTTGGTTCCATTTGTACATATTCATGGGGGTCCTTGAAATTAAATTTAAGAATGGCACACTAAATGGAACAGAGCCTTAATTAGTATCATCACGTCGGTGAAGGAAACAGGTTAACGGCCTGGAAGTAGGAAGAGTTATCCTGTGTGCCCAAGCCCCCAGGGAGGCTCTCCATCGTCGAAGCACTGAGCCCTACTGGTCAGAGCTGAGAATGCAGGCAGGCCCGTGCATTTATGACGAGGAAACCTCTATCGTGCAGCTCGGGTTTAACATTGAGCACGAGTAGAGCGTTCTTCCGGGTGCTTCAAAACACCACTGAGCAACCTCCATCGAAATGAATAGTAGGGAACGGGGCAGTCCGCTCTATCCTTTATAACTCCATGCTGTGTGCATATAGCCCATTGTAAATACTCAAGTAAAGTGCAGTAGTACTTTACACTGCGTGAAAAGAGGAGTTAACGGGCAATTATGGGCACTAGATTTGCCCGTAAACCTCACGTTTAGCAGGCATATACTGTAGTATTTCCTGTATATGCCATGCTTTGTGTGCAGTGTAAGTGCATCTACTCATAGTTACTTTCCACCACTGCCGATGAGGTTTACTCAAGGGCCCGTGTAGTACATTTTGGTTGGCCACTCCAAAAACACAATTATGGAACACCACAGGGGTTTCCAGCAAGTACTAATATAAATGCCTACTTATTGGCCTGCTTTTGGATTTGGAATTACAATTAGGTTTTTGAAGTGATTTTGGGTGACTTTCTTTAAAAAAAAGACAGACTTTAAACACGTTAAATGCTACTTTGTTCATTTCAAAATAACTAGGAACACACAGTAATAGGGTCCCGCTGGCTATACTCCTAACTCAAGGTTGGGGAAGTTTCGGGAAACTGCAATTCTATTCTGAATTGTATTTATTTCTTACCATGCTCCTGTTCTTTTCCCACAACAGCCAGTATACTGTATATGAAACATAGCCAGTTGGATTTACAGCCAAGTGGGGAAGGATCGAGGCATTATGGAAACACTCAACATTTTCAATGTGTTGAAACCCGTAGATCACTTACACCTGCAGTAATTATTCTACAAAGAGCATTGTTTTGCGATGCTGGCGAGGAGGAGGAGCAGGTCCTGTATTGTATATACAGCCTCTTTCACATGAAATCACGGTCCAGAGACGCACAGGCACGTCACGTGCACCTCGAACTAATTCCAGCCTGTCAAAAGGCCAGGGACAAAAACACATTCATTATAGGCTCAGGCGAAATGATTTGCTCTCAACTCGATTTGGTCATTTGCATTCTGCAAACTCATGCATTCCCTATACTATAATTTACATCTTTACCTTTATGCCACAGTGCTATAACGTTTATATTTAGTTTTGTTTATCTGTTTTTGTCTCCTGGTTCTGGACAATGTGCTCTTTGATTAACTATTGATGCACTATAAATATTTTAGGTTTTCTTTTCTTTTTTCTTTCACCTAATCTCAACTACGAGTATTATTTGTTTTACGTTGGCACTTAAAAAGTAGCAGATATGTATCTGCTATTTAAAAAAAAAAATGTGACAACTACTGATTTAGAAGGCATTTTGTATAATGGGCCTTAAAGGAGAATTCCATGCTAGAAGGCTTTCTTACCTTTCTTTGTAGTCGTTACGGCCCCACCAAAGAGGTCCAGGTGTTTTTTTGTGCAAAAGCTCCTTATTGGCTATTTCCCCTACCATAAGCCCTCAATGAATTGCATTGAATGGGAATTGAATGGGGCTATGGGGTGTTGTGCTAATTCGCTTATTTCCATCGAAATAAGTAGTAAAGTGTGCCGCTTGGGATATTATTTACATTATGAAGAGAGGATATATACAAAAAAATAATAATTTTGAGCGATGGAAATAAGCGAATTAACAACTACAAAGAAAGGTAAGAAAGCCTTTTAGTATGGAATTCTCCTTTAACGGGGTTAAATGGATGAATAACGGTTATGACTGGACCGGTGGCAGGTGTTTGCCTCCAAGACCTGACCGTGAGCATCCTGTTGGTTCCAAGTATGAAGAGTTAAATGAACACTGAGCAGCTGTAGGTGTAGCTCTGTGGCTACTGAGTAAAGATACCGGGACGTGCACACATAGACATCAAAGGGGGCTTCAGCCCCTGCCCTTTTACCCGTCTGTAAAACAACTGCCCTCTCCAGACCACGAATGCAGCATTTACTACATGGTGAAAGAAATGCAAAATGCCACTGCTTTCCATGCCATGCCGGAAGCACCATTCAGGAGAATTGCTTTGTCTCCTGAACTTGAACACAGTATTTTGCGTTGAACAAATTTGTTTAGAAATCCATGTCATACTCTCCACTAGCTAAAGAGTGCTGGGTTGCGCCCTCGAAAATAGCTGATCTACAACGTGTCGCAGCACGACACGTTGTGAGCTTGTAGATCTGCTATTGTTGTCCAAAAGTGCCCTCTAACACCGGGGCTCCACCGGGCGCGTCAGCGTCGCGTCTCCGTCACCGTCAGGGAATGTTCCCTTTTTAATCAATGAAGGGTGGCTCCACTGCCCACGTTGCGTGACATTAACGCGTGCATCAAAATTGAACCGGTGCGTTTTTTGACGCACGCGACGGAGACGCAACGCGTCCGGTGGAGCCCTGGCGTTACGGGATGTCAGCCCCTGCCTCTCTGCACGTCCCTGTAAAGGCGTCTTCATGCCTATACGGAACTCGCCTATTGGCTCGTTCCTGCAGCGACGCAGGCGTGCCATTAATGTCTGTAAAGCACACCCTCTTGTGTAATATTGCTTAATTATTATCACCCTCCCTGCCGATTAGTGTTGGCACTTGGCACAGATGCTCGACAAACTGCATGCTCGACAAACTGCACCACAGTTGGGTGGATTCAAACCCACAACCTCCGCGACGGTGGTGCATGCGGGCAGACACTGCGCCACCCCGAGCCGGCCCAAACATCTGACAGTCCGTCATATAGCCTGTGATCGGCTCGTATAGAAAAGGACAGCCCTTGGTCCTGTCACGTTGAACAAACTCAACGCGCATATCGCGACGATAGCGTGCAGTGCAGGTGGCCGTCGCTAAAAGATGTTGATAAACAAAGAACCACTGCATGTGGACTGTAAGACTCCCTGATTCTGGAGCGAGCAAACGGTTCATGCACGACAAGACCTCCTGTAGCATCTCAACGCCTTACATTGCAAAGCACATGATCTGGACAAAAACCTGTTTTTTTCTCTCTCTCTCTCTCTCTCTCTCTCTCTCTCTCTCTCTCTCTCTCTCTCTCTCTCTCTCTCTCTCTCTCTCTCTCTCTCTCTCTCTCTCTCTCTCTCTCTCTCTCTCTCTCTCTCTCTCTCTCTCTCTCTCTCTCTCTCTCTCTCTCTCTCTCTCTCTCTCTCTCTCTCTCTCTCTCTCTCTCTCTCTCTCTCTCTCTCTCTCTCTCTCTCTCTCTCTCTCTCTCTCTCTCTCTCTCTCTCTCTCTCTCTCTGCCATACTAAAACATAAAAAGCCTGGCTATAATCAAACGTAGTGTGTTGACAACAAAATATTCAGAACCTAATCAGAACAATACCTGTTGAGCAACTACCGGCTTCAATGGTACAACGTCTCCGTCACTTTTCAGGATTCAAATTAAAAGGCATTAAAAGTAGCAGCACTGTAGTATGATTAGTATAGCGGCATTAAATAAGTGGTTTCACCCCCGAATCGACAATCGAAAAGATGCAAAAGATATGCCAGGGACCCCCATAAGAGAAGATTTTTACAGCTCTAGCAGTGATTCTCAACCCGGACCCCCAGTTTGAACTGAATTAGGCTACGGCCCCCCTATTTAATGGCATTTCTATCTCTGGGGACCCCAGTGTATATTGTAAAATCAATGTTAATTTAACTCTGAGAGTGTATACAAATGCATTAGTACACTCTCTGAGTTACAGACCCATAAGGGTCCTAACTATCATTTAGCTATAGGACCCTCAAGGACCGCTAGGGGTCCCCTAGCGGTCTACAACCTCATAGCGCGCCACCGAGTGCCGCGCTATGAACTTGTAGGTCTGCTATTTTTGAAAAATCATGAAAATGGCGCAAATCTTCAAATATATATTCTTTCAGAGTGAACGTTTTTAACTCAAATCTTTGCTTCTGGGGTGTCCTGGAACAACATGTTTTCAGATGGGGGTCGGCGGCCAATTACATATATTTTGGGGGTCATTGACATGAAAAAGGTTGAGAACAACTGACATATAGACACATAGGGGTTTCCCAGAAAACTGTCACGATTTAGAAGACATTGGTCTAAACGGGTTAAACTACAGAGATAGTAGGTTTCTGCCCGACAGCGGCCATACAGGACGTGTGACATTGAGGAGAGGTGACCGACTATAACGCCATCAAAGTCGACGAAGCGGCTGGTGGCACCGCGGCGGCCCTTTTGTTTTCAACGCGGAGGACAATTAGGGGCAGACAATGGCGGAACGGAACGAATTTGGCCCCGGCGAGCCGAGAGAGAGGAGCGAAACAGATACGTCTGAAGTGCGGGGCTCTGTGACGGTGCGTCGGAGCGGAGAGACATTATCAAATTTGTCAAACGTTCGGATGATTAGGGCCCCGTCTAATTCGAGCTGGCAGGCGGGCGGGCGGCGGCGGCGCGGGCCGGGGTGAAGCGGCCTGTGAAATCAGAGCCTTTTCTTGTTCGCTCCGCGCACGCGCAGCGCGTGTGGGTGTGTGTGTGTGCGCGTGCATGCGCGGTAAATATGTAAACCCAAAAATCCAGGGCCCTTGGAATGGAACATGCCTCCTCTCATTGTGAGTCTCTTGCTCCGTCACTAGCGTTTCATGCTTTCTGGGTCCATTAGGTATAACGAAGTGTAAAATAGCCCTCCGATACTCCCCTTCTGGAAGGCGATACAGACACATGTAAACGAATGACGGAGAGAAAGAAGTTAAAAAAAAAAAAAACACAAAAGCTTAAATTCCTGGCGGCTCAGATCATTTCAGGATGGAGAGTGTTTTGGAGTTAAAAAAAAAGAAAGCACAAAGAAAGGGGGAGAGAGAGAGAGAGAGAGAGAGAGAGAGAGAGAGAGAGAGACCCTCCTTTGTCTCTGGTTTGAATCAAAGGCTTACGGAAATATGTCTCGATGGAAGTAAACTGCTCTCAATGGGAAACATGTGACCCCGAGAAGTGGCGAGGCTCTGCTTTTGAGAGGAGCCGTGAGAGGCCCCGGACGGGCCCTCGCCCTTTCTTTTCTTTTTTTTGTTTTTAGACATACTTATACTTTACTTCTGAGAGACGGGGGCAAGCCGCCGTCGCGAAGCGCCACGCAAACTGCGGGGTGCCTCCCCTTGTTTGTGTTACAAATGGCCCCGCGCGGGGTGAGAGGTCAAAGCGATAATCGCATACGTAAACACGCTCTCCACCTCCCTATGTGCACGACACTCGGCTGCAAGGCCCTCTCCTGCTTGACCTTCTGCTGTTCCTCTGGCAGGTAAGTGTTTGCAATGCATCAACACATAAGAGGAGGAGGAGGAGGAGGAGGAAGATGGAGGCTGTACTGTGTGCAGCCTTGATTAGGTCCAGTTTCTCATGCGGAGAAAAGCTGAGGCAACATAATACTAATAATGGCGAGACACTCAAACAAAGCGGGCAGAGATGCACGCACTGTACACACACACACACGCGCGTGCGTGCGTGCACATATATACACAACAGATACAAAGGCGATCTCTCTCTCTCTTGCTCTCTCCCATGCGGTATATATACTACGCACACACAGCTCTCTAATTAATAGCCGCTCTGCCTCTGGAGTCGGAAGGCCAGTCGAACCGTAATCCCTTGGCACTCGAGTCCGGTATAATCAGCCACAGAGTAAAAACCTGTCTCTGGAACGCTCTAATTAGCATCATTGATTTTTTCGACTCCGAATCCCTGACATGCAAATAGCCCCAAAAACAAGTGGCTTCACTGCGGAGCCCTTATTAGTCAAGGAGAAAAGTGGTTTAGGTCATCGTTCTTTCTTGTCCCACCTAAACAGTACAAGTTCAGGTAGAATGAGCGAGGCGAGCCAGCTACAGTTTCACGTGCTAAGTACGACATGAACGGAGCAGTCCCTAAGGACATGATTAGAGATTGTATCCGTTGATAGGTTCACATAGGCGTGTGATTGATTGTCACTCAACTATCAAATACTGTAACTAGGACCATAGGAGGCCTTAGCTATGTTTCACCAGTTTCAATTGAAACAGGCCTCCACCCTCAGGGGGGCCTCCAAGCTCCAACTGACCGTCACCCTTGGCCCTCTCTCTCTCTCGCTCGCTGCCTTCATTCATTCAACTGTAATGGTGGCTAGCGATCCGTATCTGAGTACACTTCAATCGGTTCTGATGCGGTCCCGGGAACGGTTGGATGATCCGCTCCCGGGAACGGTACGTACAGCATTCACACTATACCACAACATCTGCCAAGTGGTCACCGAGTGCGCACCCGGGACCATAAGTGTGAATCTGCCCTTAAAAGATGGATATATACCAAACAAACCATGAACAAGAAGTACTTGTTATATTTACGGACCCGGCGGAAATAATTACAATGACCATTAGTGAGGACCACTTCTATGAAGATAGTTTGAACATGGAGTAGTTATAGGTATAGGTAACTCGTTCACTGACAATGATGTGTAAAACGTCATGCTTAACCATTCCACCATGTTCACTCTCATTTTCAGCGAGACGTGCTTTTTTTTCCAACGGACCCTAACTAGGGCGATTCATTATTTCTTTCCCTCCGCGGAAGCACAGAGAAAACCTCCGTGTTTAGCAACGGACGGGGGATTGATCAAACTGGAGATAAAACAATATGCTGTGAATACTTAAACGGTAAGAAAAATGAAAAATCGGTGGCAGTGGGTGGATAATTTATGTATTTACTCTGGCAGTAAAAGAGTTAAAAAAAAAAGAGGAAATCATTAACCAGCTACGTGTTTACACTAATAAGTGGCATTACTAAGGCATCCCTCCAGACAGCGATTATTAAGTCAGTCGACTACGCAACGTCTCTCATCACAGCCCAAGGCAACGAGAAAGCGAGAAAGCGAGCGAGCGAGCGAGAGTGAGCCAATAACTTCAGTGAGAATGGCCTGCTTCCACACAGCATGCCAACAGGAGAAGCAAATTGCAAGTAATGAACTGCGAGTGTGGAGATGTTTATCAGGCTAAACGAACACATCATGCTGGAGGGATGCAGTGGCAGCGTGGGCTCTTTTTCCCTGACAGCCTGCATGCCAGAACCATGTCTGATGGCGGATGCTTATTCTCGCCCATGAATTTATTTATGTGTTACAATTAGGAAGAGGGGTGAGCGCGGTGCGGTCGATCGATCGTTTGCCCAATCATTTTCATTGTGTCAGCCGTGCGCACTGTTCCTTCTCTCACTCGCACACCTCTCTCGCCACGTTTGCTCGCTTTTCCCTGCCAAGTCAGGATGCATGTTGCTCCCGAAAATGCAGAACGCGCGCACGTACGCACACGCACACATAGCCAAATTTCATATTCACAGATGAATAATTAGGTTGTCATCTTCTTACCTTCCGTTCACAAAAATAATAATAACAAGAAAGAGCTTCGGGATGACTGGTTCCTTAGCGATTCTCTCTAAATGGTCCGAACCTTAACAGTATTTTTGGGCACAGCAAAAGGCTCCATGATTATCAACGGTCGGGGGGGTGGATCATAGTACACACACACACACATTCATATACACCAGTGGCAGAGGAAACCATGCAAGGCACCAAAACCTGCACATTGGGAGCAATTAGGGGTTCAGTGTCTTGCTCAGAGACACTTGGACACTAAGGGCAGTATTATGCGTGTCTTAAGTACCAGGTCTTATGACCTAACTTAAGACCTGGAGGCGTGGTCAATGCTGTTTGGCCACTCAGAATAGCCAAATGGCATTGATCACGCCTCCAGGTCTTAAGTTAGGTCATAAGACCTGGTACTTAAGACACGCATAATACTGCCCTAACTCTGCGTGGAGCCCACAGGGTTCGAACTGGCGACCTTTGTGGTTCCCATCCGGCCACTCCACCCCTGAGACACCGTCGCATGCAGTGGCCCACAGTCATCCCCATGCATGCGTGCTCACGAGCTCACGACTTGACTTGACTCGGGGCCGTAAAAAAACCCGGCCGCTGGCAAGCCCGTAGAGGAATGGAAGGACATGGAATTAAAGAGATCCTCTCCGTCTCGTTCCAAGTCTCTCTCTCTCTCTCTCTCTCTCTCATTCTCGTGCTTTCCCGCTTTCTTTCTCTTTTTCATTCTCGCCGTTTCTCTCGTTCTCTCTCTCTCTTCCAGTCCTTTTTCCCCCCCTCTCTGTCTCTCCGTTTTCTGATTGCCTCCATATGCTCTCCAGGGATGGAAGGGGTCAACACCCTTCTTATACTCACGCCACAGCAAACCACTGCACACTATGGTGCAGAGGAAGCCCTCGCGCACACATGTACAGTATAGAGAGACATGCACGTGCACACACACGCACACACAGAAGACACCCACCCCGCACTCTATTATCATTGTGACTGATTCCATATACAGCAGAGCGAGGCTGCGGAGTCTCAGGGCTTAGTGGAGAGGATGGGATGGGATCTGGGACTGCCATGCCGTCGCTTAATACCGTAACACGAATGCACGGAGCATGTAATGATTCCTCCTCCTCCTCCTCCTCCTCCCAGAGAGGTGGAATTGGACCCTGCAAAGATCTGGCAGCAATTAAGTGATGTTCAGAAGAGCAAAAGGGGGCTCGACGACGACGACGACGGGGGCTTAGACGGTGGAGGGGTGGAGGTGGGAGGGGTGAGGGGAGGGGCTCGGCGACAGCACCCGAAGAGGAGGAGGAGAGAGAGGAGGTTGTAAATATGAACCTGAAGACAAGTCTGCAAATTGCAGTCACACGTTTGCGAGCGAAACGGGACTCAAGGCTAGTGGGAGGACGGGAGAGGGGAATTAGCACCGCTTCCACCAGTCTCCTGCATGCTGCATGCATGCATGCAGACACGCACGCACGCACGGACGCACACACGCACGCACGCACGCACGCACGCACACGCTACTAGCACATGCTGTTCTTAGGCGCAGCACACATGAAATGGAGGCTCGTGCACACGACACGCCTCTTCTCTCACACACAAGAGACGCACAATGCAACATGTCTATGCACGCACGCACACACGCACGCACACACAAACACACACACACACTTTGAGCCACCAAGGAGACATCATAACAAACATTTGCAGTAAACACAGACCATCCAAACAATTTATCTTTCACTCAACGCTGCACTTTATCTCCTTCCCCTCCTACTTTCTTGCACTCGACCCCCTTCCTTCATCCATGAATCTCTCACTGCACGCGAGTGTGTGTGTGTGTGTGTGTCAGTCACACAATCCATCCTATACATCCATATCTTTATTCAATACACATTACATATATTATGCTCTCCCTCTTGCGCACGCACGCACACGCACACACACACACACACACACACACACACACACACACACACACACACACACACACACACACACACACACACACACACACACACACACACACACACACACGATTGAAGGACACCGATAAAATCTACTATATAATGAGGCCCTCCCACAGACCTTGGCAGTGACCTCTGGGAATCTGACCCTGTCTGTCCAATCTCTTATCGCCTTCTCAGCTGTCAATCATATAAATTATGCCATCATCACCGGGCTGGAAGACCAGAGAGAGAGAGAGAGAGAGAGAGAGAGAGAGAGAGAGAGAGAGAGAGAGAGAGAGAGAGAGAGCGAGAGCGAGAGAGACGCTTTCTCCAGAAGATCACCTCTGTTGACTGTGTGGATATTCACCCATCCGCTACACATCTCTTATCTGTGCATGAAAGAAGATGAGAAATTGATTTAATGTAAACGGAAAGTAAAACTGCCCAGGGGTAGATCCCGGTACCAGCGCTGCCAAGGTTAGGGCTTTTATTCCTTTTGTTAGTGCCAATACATAAATCTGGATTAAATCTTCAATCTGGGACTTTTTTTTTTAAAGGAATGGCTAAATCCTTGTTTAATGCAATATAGCTAGCACAACTCCCTATACCACTCGTTTGGTTGAGACTTATTGACAAGGACAATGAAGTTATTTGAACATGCACCAGATTGAAAACTATTACAATATGTTGTGCCATCTTTATTGTACAGTAGTTCGGACATTAAATTACCTCTTTCCATCAGAAGAGGGAGACAACATAGACTTACTGCTCTCAGACTAATAATATATATGCACTTGTGGGAAAATAAGTGGATTCATATAAGTGAATCACTTTACCACTAAGTTCAATTCAATGAAGGTTGTTATAGGTCAATTGCACACAAAGTACTATACAAGGAAGGAAAGGCTACTATACACTATTATTACATGGCTTGGTTGAATGCTTGATTCTGATTGGTCAATCGCTGAATTCAGCGGTGAGTTATGTGTTGATAACAGACCGCTCCGCTCTATAACAGACCTCTGCCTAATCAAACCCTCTGAGCACCAGCTGCGCGGCTTTCGCCCCCCCTTGATTTACTGCTGTTTCCAACATGACAGCCATGTAAACACACACACACACACACTAGTGACACACAATGTCATTTACAGCTAAACATTGCTCTCAAAAATGTTTTTGAAAACATTTGAGCGAGAAATAGACAAATTCTATTTGATCAACTCACTTCCTTGTTTTCCCGACAGTGCTGCAGCCCTGCAGCTGGCCAGACGCAGCCAGCGCGAACTTATTATGGAATACTTTTTTTATTCAGGGAGTTTAACCACCTCGGCTTTGCCTCGGTGGTTAAACTCCCTGTCGGTGAATTATCTCCTGACAATGACCACCTATAGCCAGATATTATCCCTTACTTAATGCCTGGATCCCATGGGAAGACTAGCCGTCATTGAGGCGGCAGCTAACGGGGGATCTGCATAATAAACAACAAACAATCAAAGTGGTAACACTTGCTATGCATCCCATGTTTAATAATAATAATAATAATACATACAATTTATATAGCGCTTTTCTGGGTACCCAAAGTCGCTTTACAGACATTTTAGTACAGACATTTTTTATTAGAAAAATTGTGTCAAACTAGTTAAAAAGGTTTAAAAGGTTAAAAACTAGAAATCAGGCCCTGTCTCCCCAAGTGCGTTTGTTGGACTTGTGGGGTTCCAGTTGGTTGGCAGTGCTTGACCTGAGGGAGCGAGAGGGGACATGACGGTGGATGAGTTCAGAGAGGTAGAGGGGGGCCTGGTTGTTGAGGGTTTTGTAGGTGATGGTGAGTATTTTGAAATCAATTCTGGACTTGACTGGGAGCCAGTGGAGTTCACAGAGGACGGGTGTGATGTGGTCCCTGGATCTGGTTCTGGTGAGCAGGCGGGCGGCGGAGTTTATAACGCATTATGAACATTATGAGCATTATAATACTTGATATTATAAGTTATTATAATAAAGTGTATAATGTGTTATGATTAAGGTTATATAAAGTACAATGATTATTTATGAGCGCTTATAAATATAATTATACATGTTTATGAGAATATTATAATGTCTTTATAAGTGTGTTCATAATGCGTTATAAACATGGGATGCATAGCAAGTGTCACCAAGATGGTTAGCTTCTAAATAAGGCTTCCATTCATCCACGCTGCAGTGCATGCGTGGCTATACAGGTTTGGGGAGTTCCATTTTCAGTGCAGCTCAACACAGGAAGGGGTCATTAGCACCGCCAGGGTCAAGGGTCGCATTTCCTCCGTCCGTGTCCCAACAGGTAGTCAATGACACCGTCTGTGGCGGGATGTGAGGTTCCATCCCCTGTGTGTATATAGTCAGTACAACACACAATACTGAGGCAGACAAAGGTCGTGGGATCACTTCCCACTGGGGTATGCTAGAGAGAGCAGTGGTTCTCAAACGTTTTCATGTCAAGGACCCCCAAATTGACACTAATTAGCCCGCGGACCCCCCATTTGAATAGATATGCCAGGGACACCCATAAGAGAAGATTTGTATGGCTCTAGCAGAGATTCTCAACCCGTTTAATTTCAAGGACCCCCATTGAATGACATTTCTATCTCTAGGACCCACAATTTATATTGTAAAATCAATGTTGATTTAACTCTCCATTTGTACACTCTCAGAGTTACAGACCCATAAGGGTCCATTTGCTTCCAAACTATCATTTAACTGCGGACCCTCAAGAAACAATGTGCTAGAGCAGTGGTTCTCAAATCTTTCCATGCCAGGGACCCTCAGAAGAGAAGATTTGTGTTAAATATAAATAAAAATGCACAAAATATTCAATTAACATGTTTCAGTTTCAAACAGAAACATAGCAAACATAGCAGATGTACAAGCTCAGTGATGCAAATAGCCTGCATCCTGCATCCTTAGAGAAAGGACGCAATCATGTCACCCTCCGGGGGTCCTGCGATGCAATACTGTACCCAGTACTGTACTCTAACGTCGTTGAGGTATAGGACTCATACAAATCTCCCTGGCCTTCACTCTCCGACTCCTTGGCCGAGACCCTCATCCATGCATTTGTTACCTCCCGCCTGGACTACTGCAATGGAGTCCTCTTTGAAAGGCGCTATATAAATTCAAGCTATTATTATTATTATTATTGGCTGCATGGGACCGCCCCTGGGTCCCGGGACCCATTACATTGAAAACATATTTAATTACATCACTGCTATATTTGAATAGCCAACGTATAAAATGGATGAAGAGGTTAAAATGATTGTGATGCTACAGTATTTGTTTTTTAAATGGTTTTTTTGTGTGGCTTTCGCCTTTATTTTATATTTTTTATGGAGGGACAGACAGTAGGCTGACAGGAAATGGGGAGAGAGATGGGGGGGAAGACATGCAGTAAAGGCCGTCGGGATCGGGAGTCGAACCCGCGGCACACTGCCAGACTGGATTACCAGCCAAGGTGCCTGGACCATTAAGCCATGGCCCAGGCCGATGCTACAGTATATTAACAGTTACCTAACCTGGGGACGCCCTGTACCCCACCACAAGGACCCTGTGGGGGGTCCCCACTTTGAGGCAAAACAATTTGGTGACATTCTTAATTACCAGATGGCCCCTCTCTCTCTCTAATCACCACTAAGCTCCGGCCAGCCCGAAGACTATATAGGTTTGAAATCCTCCGTCATTATGGTGGTGGTTACTACGCTAGTATATGGCTTCAGTTCGGAGCCAGGTGCTCCACCGGCCCTTTCATGTGGCGGAAAGCAAGCAGCGTGGGGGTTTGAGAGCAGGAGGTCAAAAAGGGGTAAGACCATTTCACTCAGGAGCGACCCCCGGTCGCCTGACTACTTCAGCCCTGAAGGCAGCCATCAGAGGGGCAGATCTGAGAGGGGCTGGGATTAGCACGTCATCGGGTCGGAGAGACAAACACAGGGCTAAGGTTGTGCACGTCTTGATCCTGGGTTGAGAGGAAGCCATCCGACCAATCCCTTGACCCGGTGAACCGCAGGGGGGGGCTTAGCTTTGATTTGTCAACGATGACCACAACAAAGTGGGATTGGTTGGACTGTGATTGGTTCTGTAGGGTCATGTGACTGTGATGATGGCAATATTGGGGGGTGGGGGTTTGGGGGGGTCCACAGGTGCTGGGTGTTCCTTGGCTTAATTTTTCCGTCCGGTGTGATTAGTATAGCTACTACTTACTGCATATGCCGCTAACCTTACTTCAACTTGAAATGTAGGGCGCCACGTGAATCAGAGAATCGGGCGGGCGGGCGGGCAGGCAGGCAGGCAGGCAGGCAGGCAGGCAGGCAGGCAGGCAGGCAGACAGACAGACGCATTTGTATTCCCCATGTCCTTGGTTGTGTGGCGAGATTAGTAAAGTCATAATAAAGTTCATAATAGAACTTTCCAAAACAACAGCAGTTGACCCAAAGTGTTTTCCAATCAAGGACGACACAATAGCCACATAAAAGCTAAAAATAAGCCAATCAAATCAAAACCGATCTAAGGTATGTGTCACAATGTTTACAGGTACATTGTATGCTTTTGTAATGTACTCTTGTTTTCTACCTAAGTCAGCAGGTTCACCACAACTCAACAAGAGTGTAAGATAAGCAACAACAGATACGCCTAAAACATTAATAACATATCGCCACGAAAATCAAAAGCAATGAAGAAAAGCAAACAGCCGAGGTGTAAAACTATGCAGCAGCGCCAGATACGGTCTTTTGAGCACCAGTCATGTATATAGACATATTTTTAAAGTGTTATTTCTGGCCAGTTTCCCCTGCTTTATTTAGATTTAGTAGAGAGATAATACACAGACTGGAAATTGAGGGCAGAGAGGGTGCAAACGGCTTCCCAACACAGCAGGTCTCACTCAGGCTGGAATTGAACGGGGAACGTTGCCGTTTATGTGGTGGACGCACCCTGCATCCACCGATGCTCCTCCGTCGACCCCGAGGCGGCCACTTTCACCTCAATACCTATTTTGGGCATGTCCTCATAGGTCAACCTTTTCAAGAGGTTTCAAGAAAGTTCCAACACTGTCAAACCATCTAACTATAAATGCACCAAGTCTGTGTGCGTGTGTGTGTGTGTGTGTGTGTGTGTGTGTGTGTGTGTGTGTGTGTGTGTTCGAGTGTTTTCGGTCTTCTGCTTGGTAAATGGTAAATGGTGCATTTATATAGCGCCTTTACCCAAGGCGCTTTACATAGATTGTGCATTACATTCACCCAGTCACACACACATTCATACACCGATGGCGACGGAAACCATGTGCTGGCACCAACCAGCACATCAGGAGCAATTAGGGGTTCAGTGTCTTGCTCAAGGACACTTCGACAGCAACTCTGGGGGAGCCCAGGTTTGAACTGGCAACCTTGCGGTTGCCATCCAGCCACTCTACCCCTGAGCCACCGCCGCCCGTCACGTATAACTGTTCTTATTCTGATGTGTGTGCATGTCAATGTTATTTCTGTTGATTATTGAATTGTATCTCGGCTACATTGAAAATGTAGCCGAGGGGCCTGCCCCTCAACCATACTCTGAGTTGGTTATGATGATGCATCAAGTGTACGCTTGCTAGCAAGCTATAGCTACCTATAGCTCACTACTGGAGCACGCTCCAGAGTCTATATAGGCTGCAGCACGCACGCACATGGAAGCTTGATGATAACTGCTTGCAGGTCAGCATGGAAAAAGCAGTAACTCGTCATCATTATTCCCCAAAAGTAAATTACTAACAAACGTCCAACCTCACCTTAAAACCTAACTGGAGACCTTATTCCTTGACCCCCTAATCTTAAACAGAGATTTAAAGAGAGAGAGAGAAAGACTTGTTGTCCTTATTATTGACGTAACAAGATGCAGCCAATTCTCTGTGACTCTGCTGTGGCTTATGGCTTGGGCTAAATGAAAACCAGCCAGTAAAAAAAGGCCTCCCTCCCTCCCTCTGCTCCTTGTAAAAAGTCCACTGTAAACAATAGGAAAAGGTAGCCTACATTTTCCCACACACGTGTGAGGCCCGCAGCGTCGCCTTCGCCGGCACGCTGAAAACTCGGGGGCCAGAGTGCACGTTGTGTTTGTTGTTTCATCATGGACTTGTGTTTTATTGGTGGTGACTTACATGCCTCGACAACCACCGCGCTACATCGACGGGAGGAAGGTCGAAGACGGCTGCAGTGTTGCCACGTTATTATAAGAGACTTTGGGCTTGTTTTCCCTGTAAAAATGGCTGGTAGTTTTTTTTTTTGGGGGGGGGGGCTTGTTTCTAAAGTGTATAGTTGCTTATTTGGGCTCCTTCCTTCATGTCGGAAGATAACGGTCATGCCGTTGCGTTGTCAAGGACCCCCCAGATGACCCCCCCCCGCCCCCCCCAAAAAATACCTAAAAGTACTTTTTGACCCTCAGATTTGTGTTGTGCTCTAATTGTGTATAGACTTCTTGTAAATTAAGTAATGCGGATGTTTAACAATAACAATAATTTAACTCTCGACAGCATTTTACGCTCTCAAGAGTTAAAGTCCATTTGGTTACCAACTCTTCCGTCATTTAGCTGCGGGGGGACCACCTGGAATCCCCTCAAGGACCGCTGGTGGTCGCCGGACCACCGGTCGAAATCCACTGCTTTACAGCAATACCACGGACGGGGGGGGGGGGGGGGGGGGGGGGGAACACTAGACTACATTCTTCGCACGCCATTTCATTTAACACAACCCAGATCTGGGTTATTACTGCGTACGCAACACATAAAAGGCCAGGGGGAGGGTGGGTGACGGGGGGGGGGAGACAGGAGCCAGGATCACGTCGAGTACGATCAAAATTTCATAAAATCATATGTTGATATGAAACATGAATGATGGTAAACTGTGTGCAACGGCAGAAATTAGGGTGTCGACTGTATTTTTCGTTTACGTGTCAAGCGCTCATATACGCCAGCACCACCACCGTGGCAACGGTACAACGGTTAACTATATTAGTCACAGAAAAGTTGAGAGGAAGAGAAAAAAAAAGGAGCATTCTTGGCCTCGATGAACTCCAAGCGAGCCATGTATACGTGCGCACGAACGTACACGCACACGCACACGCACACACACACACACACGCGCACACGCACACGCACACACACACACACACACAGACGCACACACACCCCTAGTTGCCAGCCCTGTGCTGTGCTGTTGCAGGGCTGATGGAAACCATAACAGGGAAGGAGGAACAGGAACAGGGGAACGCTCTCTGGTTACAATGCAACCAGAGCCTCTCGACATGGCCAACAACACAGGAGAGGGCGAGAGACAAAGGGGACTAACACAGAGAGACGGAGAGAGAGAGAGAGAGAGAGAGAGAGAGAGAGAGAGAGAGAGAGAGACAGACAGACAGACAGACAGACAGACAGACAGACAGACAGACAGACAGACAGACAGACAGACAGACAGACAGACAGACAGACAGACAGACAGACAGACAGACAGACAGACAGACAGACAGACAGACAGACAGACAGACAGACAGACAGACAGAGAGAGAGAGAGAGAGAGAGAGAGAGAGAAGCGACAGACAGACAGACAAATCTTCCGGAAGTGCATTAGGAGGAGCGATAGGAGGAGCGATAGGAGGAGGAACGTCGCCCGAAAATATTAAAATAATTCATCTTTTCGGGCGACATCGTCCGGCGATAGCGGGCGATTAATTACACTATAGCCTACATGTTCAATTTACACAGATTCACATACAGTACACACACACATGCGCGAGCATGTGTGTGTCTTTTCGTCTTTTTCTTTGCACTATAGATGTTTGTCTATGTCCTGTGTATGTAAGACTGAGAATGCTCTGAGCAAAATGATTTTCATTGTATTTATACTTGTATTTATACATATGACAAATAAACCTGAACCTGAGCGCACACGCACACACACATATATAATATAAAATAATAAATATATATATCCATATTATTATTACTATTATTATTGTTTATATTTGAATTTACAGGGTTACAGGTTTTCGTGCGGAACATTATGCTACTTAGTCGGGCCGACCCAGTTAGGGCCCTAATTTTCAGGCCCGAAATATGACAGCAGCTGTACCAGTTCATACTACAGCAACTTGATTCGATTTCTACTGGAATTGCAACTGGAAACTCTATTTTCGTTGCCGTCGAGCAGATCCTCTTATCTCCATATTCTCCATTTGTGTGTGTGTGTGTGTAAATGAACACCCTACTAACCTACTTGATCCTAGTTACTACATAGTAGTACAGCGTCACACAAAACTATCAAAAATAGCAGCTCCACAAGCTCGAAACTCGTCGCGTAGATCTCCCATGTTATCTTTTTTTTTTTTTTTTATCCTGAAAAGTGACCTACTGTATGAGGTTTTCACACGGTCATTATGGACCTCCAGAGGTACAGACAGCATAGTATGCATCCGCTCGACAGACACACACATCATCATCATCATCGTCGACTCAAGACACGAGGCTTGACGGACAGTGCGGAAAGCAACACATGCATGACAACGGAGAGACATGAGTATACAGTCCATGTGCGTTTTATAGAGACAAAGAATGTGTCTGAGACAAAGCACTGCATGCTTGACTGAAGATCGACAAGCGCAACCCGGGGGTTGCTGTTTGGAGAGCTATACAGCAAGGTGCACAGCTGACGAGACGAGCGGCTTACTGAAAGACACGCCGACCTTGACGTAAACAGCCTCCGGGACGGCCTTCGCGACCGGCGAGGAGGTGAGGTCAGAGGGAGGGAATGTTCCTCCAGACGCAGAGAGAGATATAGGAGGGGAACCAAGTAGACAAAAGAGAGAACTTAATAGTATAATTATATCAGTCCCTTCCCTTTGCTAATCAAGAGTGCGAGAAAAAAAACATAACAAAAATAAACATCACATCTATGCGAACTGAGCGGTGCAACTACATTTACGGCCCATGGTTCGTACTGTAGTGTACTCTGTGCCACTTTACTCTGTGCTGTATTGTACTGTACTGGCCACGACATACAGACAGACAGACACAGAGACAGACATACGGACGGATGGACGGACGGACGGACACACAGCTCCGTAATGGAGCGGAGGCACCGCTCAAAAAAACAAAAAAAACACACAGATTCTTCCAGATTGTGGAATGAAGTCGCCTCATTACGACTTCTATTTGGTTACATTATCTCACTCTGTTTCGTCCTCTTTCTTCCCTTGGTCCCATGCAGCCATGACATTAGGGAACACCCGAGTGTGTGTGTAAGCCAAGTGGATAAAAGGTCAGCGCCGGCAAACCAATTTAGATGAACTCTCACAAGATGGATACGCCCGTAACTGTAGTAGGCCGTTATCTGTCTTAACGGCGTGACCCCGGCCACCCGTTGAACCTTATCTGAGCGTTTTCTGAAAAGGCATTAAGTGTGTTAATGAGCAGCCACTTTAAAGCATGCGTTAAAAAAACATGCAAGGCGAGGACTCCGCTGATTAATGTTTATAGTCGGCTCTCCCTCAACAGGAAAACCGCAAGCGTATACCTTTTTCACTTCAAAGACAAACGGGACCTTTCTTTCAAAGGCGCATTCTCCTACTTACTACCGTTACATCAACTCCGTTCATGTAATAGATTTGTATGTGACACAGGCGTCCCCCCCCCTCCCCCCTCTCCCCCTGGGCCCTTGGGTTCCAGGAGGTCTAGCTGAGGTCAAAAGGTCAAACGGGTCCATGCAGATTTGTGAGCCTCTGTCTGAACTTCAGTCGGTCGTTCACTCACCGCAGGTCAACGTGTCTAAGAATGAACTGCCTAAGAATTGTTAATTGAGCGCTGTCACGATTAGGAGTTTCCACTCGACGATTTTATTGTTGCTCGGATAATTGCAACTCGTGATTTAATGGTGTTTCTGTTGTTTCTGAACATTGGAACGTTTAATTTTTTTTCTTCTTCTGTTTGGCTTTTAGGCTTCGTATGAACAGAAGGTGCGGGTGCCCGCTGGCCTAGCGGTCCAGGCGCATGTCACATATAGGCTCTGGCCTGACAGCGTGTCGCGTGTTCGAGTCCCATTCATTACGACCTTTGCTGCGTGTCTCTCCCCTTCTCTCTCTCCCTCTTTCCTGTCATTCTTCACTTGATACTATCAATAAAGGCAGAAAAGCCAAAGACAAAAAAATAAAAAATAAAAAAAAGTCAGATATGACAAATAACTTACATAATTTAATGAAATATCAGATATCAGTTTTATGCTTGTAAGTCTGCTATTTCCACTATTTTTGTAAATCTTTAAAAAGATAAACATGTTCCAACAACAATAAACAATTATGACGATTATGAAAAAAACTATATATTGATCGTCTCAAATAATTGTGATTAGGCGACCATGTAATAATCATGACATGACCTATATTACGTAAAAAAAAAGATGCCATATTGATAGGGCTACCTGTTGCACGCCTCCAGGACACAAGCCCCTCCTCCTCCCCTGCCCTGCAGCCAATGCAGGAAGACTTCTCCAAAACCAAAAGCAGCCGTCGTCGGGTTCTCTCTAAACTATTCCCAGACGCCTCACCTCCGACCCCCTCCCCCACCTTCCGCCAGGGACCCGCCGTGGTTTCCCTCGGGGACACACGCCTCACTTCTGCTTCTGCTCAGCGGCCGCGGACCGCTACGCGGACATGACACGCATGTGACGGGCTGTCCGGCGCCGCGCAGGAAGCTGAGGAAACGCAGGACCCAAGCATGGGGGTTAACATGGAGAGTATATCTGGGGGGGAGGGGGGCTGTTTCAACACCTTAACAGCCAGCCATGCGGTTTGTGGAGTCCTCCGGCATGTTAGCGTGCCACGAGGTGAAAGGTCACCCCCCCCCCCCCCCCCCCCCCCCATCAGGTGTAGTAGACAAGCCTGTTATGAGGTGAGAGTTGAGCGGGAATTTATTTGAAAAAAATAAAATAAAAATGTATATATATATATACTGTATATATATTGTATATATATATATATATATATAATATATAATTTTATTTAAAGGTAGTGCAAGTGATATGTTTTGGTTGAAACAATAAGATTTTTGTTAAACGGAAAATACATTTTCAGATAACAGGTGACAACATTTCAGCCAATCAGGAGAGAGTAGCTATTTATGAGCTTAATCTTTTTATAGTGTTCCAGTTCCAATTGTGTCTGCTCATTTCTTTGTGTCATCACTTACAATTCCACTGTTTAAATCTGTATCCTGAGTCCTGACTACATGTGTGCGTTCTCTATCCTGATTGGATACAATTGTTTCGGTCAGTTTCGGTTTCGGTTTCTGAAAATGCATTTTCTGTTTAATACAAAGCTGGAGAGACATGGAGACTCCTGTAGTCCTGGTACTGCAACAAACAGTATATAGCAATGAGTACTATCACAATATGAAGCTTTTTAACACTATATTCTACCCAAAGAAAATCACTTGCACTACCTTTAAAGCGAGATGTCACTGCTAACAGCTTTAAAGTCACATCAGTTTTGTCTCTATGACGAAGCAATCTCTGCACAGAAATGTCAGCAGTGGTAGGAGTAAATGTGTACGGGTAGAAGTAAAGATGCACTCGTTCATTCAAGATCGACTTCTTCGAAATAACAGTGAGTAATTTAACTCATCTGCAGTGTCGTCGAGTGCTATGCATTCAACAACATCGGTGAGTTGAAAATAAAGTCAACAAAATAAACCGTTCAGGAATAGGGAAGAGGCACAAGGCATACATGTACAAATATTAAAGTTACAGGTTACTAATAAATATGTTAGAATGCATACCTCTACAATATCTACAAGCCATACTAGAGAGATACTAGTTTCTTGTATTTTGATCAGGTGACAGTTTGAAGGAGTTTAAGTATCTCGTGGTCTTGTTCACGAGTGAGGGGAGGACGGAGAAGGAGATCAGCCGGAGGATCGGAGCAGCAGGGGCGGTATAGAGAGTATGCGCATGCTTAAAGTGAATGGCACATCGAGTGGCAAATCGAGTGGCAAAGCAACAGGCAAAGTGAGTTTAACATCGTTTAATGTTGTTTAATGCAATCAGATATGACTTTTCTATGTGGATGTATGGGCTGTCAAGGCCAGAAAGTAGTTTTTTGCCACTCAGTAGGCATTCCTGCATAACTTCCTGGTTTGATGACGATGTCACGCGCATACCCTCTATTGCAGTCGCTGTACCGCACTGTTGTGACGAAAAGAGAGTTGAGCCAGAAGGCAAAGCTCTCCGTCTACCGAGCAACCTTGTTCCTACTCTCACCTATGGTCATGAAGTGTGTGTCATGACCGAAAGAATAAGGTTGCGAATACAAGCGGCCGAAATTAGTTTTCTTCGACGGGTGGCTGGCATCTCTTTTAGAGATAGGGTGAGAAGTTCAGTTACGTGAGAGAGACTCGGAGTAGAGTCGCTGCTTCTTCGCCTGGAAAGGAGCCAGCTTAGGTGGTTCGGGCATCTGGTTAGGATTAGGATGCCTCTCGGGCGTCTCCCTAGGGAGGTCCTCGAGGCACGTCCCACTGGGGGGAGACCAAGGCACAGTTGGAGTAAATACATCGACTCACTGGCCTTGGAACATCTCGGGATCCCCCAGGAGGAAGTCACTAATGTTGCTCTGGAGAGGGACGTCTGGAACACTCTGGAACACTGGTGGAGCTGTTGGCCCAGCGACCCGACTACGGATAAGCGGTTGAATATGGATGGATGGATGGATGGATGGATGATCAGGTGACTAGACTTTTGAAAAGCAGGAAGCTGACAGCTCACTGGGATAAAGCTGTGCATAGTATCTGGCCTGATGATACGTACAGAGCTAGCTGAGCAGATTCTACTCTGTACGTATATAGGCAACAACAGCTAAGCAAACAAGAGAGACCCAGAGTGGATTTCTCCTGCATTTACCTCATCAACATTATATTAATTGTTTTCATATTCGTGGAGAAAACAAATCTAAAAAATGAAAATCACAGTTTTTTGAATAGATGACTCAGACTCTGATCTGTCTTATTTGAAAGCATTGTTTAAAGTAATTACCTGCAAATGAACAAATAATAAGTGTTGTTTATTTGCAGTTCGACTTGAGGAATATATATTATCTCTGCCTGCAGGCAGATTATTTTTCTCACCAATCTCCCAACCCTCTGTGTAGAAGAACATCAATTCAACCGTTAAATGCAAACTTGTTGCAAGGAAACGGGACATTAAGACTTATTTTGAGATGAAAAGAAGTAATTTAAGGAAGCCATTTTTTTGTGTGCACTAATAGCCATGTAGCCCCTGAGGTTGCATAGATACTTATGTACTATATATCTGCAAGAAACAAACTCCAAAATGTCTTTCAGAAAAAAACAAAAACAAACAAAACATCTAGCTCAAGGGGAGTTAGGAGGTTTTTGTCGAAGCGCTTTTAAAAACTTTTCAATGGTTCAACTTTTTTTTTTTACCAAAACACAGACGTAAAGGGTGTTCAATAGCACTGACTCATTAAAACATATATATATATACACATATATATGGTGTAGTTATAGCTGGTTTGGCAAAGGTGTTCTATTCAGTATTTTAGCCGTGACGTGAGCGCCCCCTCCAGAGATACTTCCGGGTCCTACTTTTGTGTCGCTTTTGTGTCCCCATAGAGCTATACTGTGGCGCTCCGTCAGACTAAATCTGAGACGAAAACAACCACGAAAGTCTCATTTTACCGCTTTCCTCGCAACAACAAAGCTGCTGCTCTCCCAAATCTGGCTGTGACAGGCCGTCTGCCCCACACGGAATACTATCACCATTTTATTTCATTGTGTCAACTAAATCCTCATTAATTGCAAACTAGATTCAACATACTCAAGCCTGCAAACATTCTAAATATGCACCCGAAATATTGTACTGAGCAAATGGACTGTTACCACCTTCAATAATAATGATAATAATAGTCTTTATTGTCTCCACATCATATATTTTCTTTGTCATGGACACTTGTACAAAACATTAATAATTCTACTCGAGTTGGAAGCATTAAGAACCATTTTAACCCTCAATGGCTTCCTTTCTGAAAAATAACGTCATTGTAAAAAGATTCACGCGTTTAGATATTCTATTTACAATGAGATGCGGACGGGAGCTGGTGCCACTTGGACCCGGACGTAACGTAGCACTACAAAATGACGTCGGACTTAAATACTGAATAGCATTGATGTATCTCCCTAGAAGTAAGAGTCTTCCAACTATTTGACCTACAAATTCAACCTGAAGGTGGCTATAAAACAAATCAAATCTGTAATCATGAGTAATTACCGGCTCTATTTTATCACTGGTGTCATTTCTCACTTCACTCTGCGGTTGTTCTGTCCCCTGTGCAATGTTTATTTGTTCCTGTATTGCATTGTATTGTATGTGTTGTTGTATATGGAGGATAGTTTTATCATCATTTTTATGAGCCTGCTCAGGGACTACAGATGGAAATTAGATTCTGGCTAACTCTGTTCCATTTACATACATGGATGTGAACTACTGACATGTTGATTAATGAGCATTGTCCCTGTTAAATAGATAGATAGATAGATAGATAGATAGATAGATAGATAGATAGATAGATAGATAGATAGATAGATAGATAGATAGATAGATAGATAGATAGATAGATAGATAATCAAATCAAAAATGGAGTTAGGTGGTTTGTTCCAGACAGCAACGATGCACACAGTAATAATCTGTTGTGAACACGGCTTTTTTCCACGTTCACAACACACACAATACCTTCTTCATCTGTAGGTATAAGCCATGAAACAGACTTGCTGGGCAATGGCACTGCATACATCAGGATTAACTCATTAGACATCAATCTATTTGAATAGAGGGATCAATTCAAAACATCTGCCTGGGGAAGCCTTTGCCAATTTATCACCAGGTTTGTATTGAAATGCAAATTCTGCCAAGTAGTGGATGAAAATTAAAAGCATACTCCCAACTAATTTGAACTGTCAGTCTGTGTATACTAAGCATGATTTATAATAGCCAATCTACCTCCTGTTGTGTCTCTTTCCGGCGTGCGTTGACGCCGCCCCACCCTACTGGCCAAAGCTGGAGTTTAACACTTGAAAAGCACCAAATTGTGGTTCCCAAATCAAGAAAATGCGAGTGTTCTTCCAGGTGCTCCAAAACGCCCGCGCGTGAGCAACTTCCATTGAAATGAATATCTGGGGGCGTGGCTGTCTCTAGATCTGTGAGTACAACGGAGCATAACTTGGACATTACAAATTAAATGTTAGTGTTGGTTGCTAACAAGCGATGGACGGATGCTCTCCCATATCGAGAATACTATATGAGCATCACGCCTGTCACAGACATGCGCAGAGCACGTTCAGTCAGGAAACTCAGTGCAGTTGCTGCCGGCCGTTCATTGGGCCGCCTCAGCATCCCGTTATCCTTCAACTGATTCACTTCATCCAATCACACACTCATTCCATCTTCATATACCGGCTATTTAAACTGGAAGTTTGCACTGCTCACTACTCAGTTTGCTGCTGCACACACTGATTCTGCTGCGCTGCTGTCTGCTTTAACCTTTGCTGCTCACCCTCCTCCACCCCAGCTACCACCTGTCGTTTTGGATCTGCTGTTTAGGTACCGGGGAATCCCTATGGTTGGGACTGATGCGCTTGATCAGAGTACCTAAAAGCAGCATTTTATATTCAATAAATATATATCCCATCCATTCTTGAGTTGTCCTGACTTGGGTGGGATCGTAGAACATCTACTGTATGTAAATTGACTACAATATAATCTTGTGTGCAGAGCTGCAGAGCTGAATGGAGATTTCTCCTATAATAGGCACTGTCAAAATAGTGGAGACAACATTGAGAACATGTTAATACCAGGGAATAGTAACATCATAAAAGCATCAAAAGCCACATAATGAGGCCCAACGTAAAAATTGAAAAATAATTGATGAACATCAATTCATGACGAGCTGCCTTATTATACCTGCAGAATTGTGCTATGAAATATGATATCTGTGTCTATCTGTATTTGTGTGCATGTGTGTGGGTTGTTGTTGCAACTTGCTGCGGCTGCAATGCTATCCCATTTAGCCTATAGCCGACCTCTCAACCAATGGGATAGCTCTATCCCACTGGCAGCCTGTAAAAATGGTGCGCAGCACACAGTGTTAAAGTTAAACTGTGATCGTGCAGTGCGTGTGTGTGTGTGTCCGTGCGCGTGCACAACACACATTTCAGTTCGAGAAGTATTGTAATTATTATCAGCTGTGCATTATTGCACATGTGCAACCATGTGTGCATCATTTAACTTTCAGCACTACGTATTTACTGAACAGCGTGCACACACACACGCACACGCACACACGCACACACACACACACACACACACACACACACACACACACACACACACACACACACACACACACACACACACACACACACACACACACACACAGAACTGCAGCGGGCCTCATCAAGTGCACTGCCAGACAACACACATTCCTCAAGGATCCATCGAGACTCGTTCATCGTACCTCGAAAACATATTCTGCTAATACTCCAACTCAACGTCCACGACGTATTCTCACACTTCTAAAGCAAATACAAAAACACAAGCGAGGTGCACGGCAGCCTTTTTATATAGCCCATTGTTGGAGGAGGAATTATGATTTATATTGTAAAAGGATTAACCCATTTTGGGCGGGAACCCCTTTTGGTGTTAGCATTATGCTATGCTTTAGCTATTGAAAAATAGCAGATCTACAAGCTCATAGCGCGCCACCGAGTGGCGCGCTACGAGCTTGTAGGTCTGCTATTTTTGAAAAATCGAAGAACCACTGACATAGAAACATAGCTTTTTCAGAAAACTGTCAGGATGTAGAAGACATTTTTAGAATCTGATCTCAGGTATAAATGCGTTAAAAGCGTCCGCGCCTGAAGGCCGGACGTCCTTGACCAACAGACGAGAGCGGGACGTAAAGTGTTCCCATTAGCAACGAGGGGCTGAAGTCTGCCTTTTATCCCATTTAGACTCGACGACGATTCTACAAAAATGCTTTCAAAATCCTGCCATGGTTTTCTGAAAAACCTCATGTTTCTATACGTCAGTCGGTCGTTCTCAAACATTTTCATGTCAAGGACCGCCAAAAAAAATGTAATTGGCCGCGCCGGCCGCCATCTGAAAATATGTTGTTCCAGGGACCCCCCAATCCCCAGAAGCGAAGGTATGAGTTTCGCTCTCAAAGAATATATATATTCAAAGATTTGCGCCACATTTTCCCCGATTTTTCAAAATAGCAGATCTACAAGCTCGTAGCGCGGCACTCGGTGCCGTGCTACGAGCTTGTAGATCTGCTGTTTTTCCAACAGCTAAAGTATAACATAATGCTTAAAACACCAACAGGGGTTCTCCCGTCCAGAATGGGTTAATTGGAGTCAGAAAGACTATCTCATGCATGATGCATCGTATGGACGCCTTCCCTTCCCATCCCCGACGTGTCACACATGGACACTGATGTCACGGGAGATTGCCAGAAGGAGGACCCTGAGGTCCTGCCCAGAGATATGCCTGTGAGTAATTACTCTACCGCTATCTTAAGCCTCGGCGGAGACATGCATCACTCAACTTAGTGAAGGGAGGGGTGAGAAAAAAAGAAGAAGAAATCTCTCAATGACTCACGACGGCGCGGCCCAGGAACACTCTGCCAATTAATTGATAAACATTGGGGAGGACGTGATGTCCTGTCAGATAGCATAGCCGCCGCCGCGAGGTTGCTAAGAGGTGCATGCGCTGCTGGGACGTGAATCAAAGACTGAGAAAAGGGCATTAGGAAGGGAAGTTAGCGAAACGCCATTAACCTAGCCAAGTCTCTCCTCGTAGCTGATAGTGGGAAGATGATGACCCCGGGTATACCGAGTGAGTTTTTTAACCTAGCCAAGTCTCTCCTCGTAGCTGATAGTGGGAAGATGATGACCCGGGTATACCAAGTGAGTTTTTTAACCTAGCCAAGTCTCTCCTCGTAGCTGATAGTGGGAAGATGATGACCCGGGTATACCGAGTGAGTTTTTTTAAATTGCCCTCGAGCCCTCTGGAGATTATGGTACAGTCTTAACGGCTCTTTCCCGCGAACCTAGAGCCATAGAGTAAGAGAAGAGTTATACGACATTGAGGGGGCAGAAAACAGCCTCATGGTCACGTGGTTCATGTACTCGCGCGAGCCCATAGACTCCGATGCATTCCGTTAACCCATTTTGTGCGGGAACCCGTTTTGGTGTTAGCATTATGTTATGCTTTAGCTATTTAAAAATAGCAGATCTACAAGCTCATAGCGCGCCACCGAGTGGCGCGCTACGAGCTTGTAGGTCTGCTATTTTTGAAAAATCGAAGAACGACTGACATAGAAACATAGCTTTTTCAGAAAACTGTCAGGATGTAGAAGACATTTTTAGAATCTGATCTGGTCAAAATGGGTTAACCTAGCCAAGTCTCTCCTCATAGCTGATAGTGGGAAGATGATGACCCGGGTGTACCGAGTGAGTTTTTTTAAATTGCCCTCGAGCCCTCTGGAGATTATGGTGCAGTCTTAACGGCTCTTTCCCGCGAACCAGAGCCATAGAGTAAGAGAAGAGTTATACGACATTGAGGGGGCAGAAAACAGCCTCATGGTCACGTGGTTCATGTACTCGCGCAAGCCCATAGACTCCAATGCATTCCGTTAAACTTCCGGTTGTCCCCTTTTGAAGGGACCAAACCAATAGAAGTCTATGTAGAAGAGACTGGCCCCATGAAGTGAACGGAGTTGTCGTATAACTCTAACAAGGCCGATGCTATAGCCACATTTCGATCGGCTCCGACACATGCTCTCACGAAGTCCCATCGCCAAGGACTTTGAAGCCCAAAGCCATCATTAGGGGATGCGGCGGTTCATATTTTGACCCGAGTGATTACTGTATATATAAGCCGCTGATTTATAATCATATTGAAATATTCGGTGCAAGGGGGGGGGGGGGGGGAAGAGGATGAAAAAGTATACTTTGCCTTGGACAGTTGTATTGTAAATACTGTGCGCGCGCCAGCATGACTAAATGTCTCCCATGATAACAGGCGTATTCATTAGCTGGCTCTTTCCAAAGGGTGCACCTTCAATAAAAAAGCTGTGGGTTAGGATTCCTTAGTCTGGGAACGGGATGACAAATCAGGAGGCTTGGCATGGAGTTAGAAGTTGCACTCAATATGCACGTGCATGCACGAAACACATGTGCACGCACGCGCACGCACACACAAACAGAGACTGATGCGCACACAATGCAGACGATACTTACACGGACAAAATAAATGCAAAACCTTAAATTATTCACATGTGAACAAAAACAAACATCCGTAGCCAACATAGTCATGCATACAGCAAATATGTACTTTGCATGAAATATGCACGCACGCAAACACACATGCACGCGCAGTCGCACGCACACAAGTCGCACGCGTATACTTCCACATGCACTCCCTTCCCTCTCAAGTCTGTCTTCTGCAGAGGTTCGCTAGGCTTTGATTAATCTGTGCTGTCAGGGGGAAGTTCCTGTGTTTGGGTCCCTACAGGCAGGTTGCCCACTGCACACATCTGGAAGCTCTCCCCCTACCACCCCCCTCCCCCCTCCCCGCACACACAGACACACACTTGCAAATAATATACTCCACAGATTCTCTATCTCTCTCTCTCCCTCCCACACACAAACATGCTTGGAAATGGATTATCTTGTGCAACGCACGCACACACACACACACACACACACACACACACACACACACACACACACACACACACACACACACACACACACACACACACACACACACACACACACACACACACACACACACACACACACACACACACACACACACACACACACACACACACACACACACACACACACACACACACACACCTTACTGCCAGTGTACCAATCACTCTCTTTCTCACACTTGAGGAAACAATGGGCACAATTCCTTGGCCATTCTAAATCAGTGGCTCCTCTCAAACTTTTACATCTCAAGGTCTCCCTTTAACTCGGAAATGGGTTCATTTGGGGTTAATTTGGTTCCATTCGTACACTGACCGCGTTACAGACTTGTACGAGTCATTTTAGAACTAGCATGACTGAAGTAGCATGTGCTTAAATTCATATTTAGAAAATGTTTCAGGTGGAATGGACGGAATGATGATGGTTGATGATTGTCATGGAAGAGGAACCTTCTGAAAGCTACATGTCTAGTTGAGTAAGTAGCATTATTCTGTATTTTAGCAAACTGCTGTTAGTGTTACTCTAAGTACTTTTGTATTAGTATTATATTATTAGCTTGTGTGGTAGTCAGAGTTTATAGTTGTATTGTTTGTGTTCAAACAGTAGACTAGTAGACTAGTTTAATTAGTTTCACCCTGTCATAGGCCACTTGATAAGTAGTATAGGCCACTTGATTTCCTTGTGAAGTGTGAAGTGAGTGCTTTAGCCAGCACAACTCAAGTGATAAGTAGCCAGGCTGGGAGCATTCTCTTCAGTGTATAACCAACATTTGAAGTGAACAGAGCTCCTGACCTGTCTAGTTGAGTAAGTAGCATTATTCTGTATTTTAGCAAACTGCTGTTAGTGTTACTCTAAGTACTTTTGTATTAGTATTATATTATTAGCTTGTGTGGTAGTCAGAGTTTATAGTTGTATTGTTTGTGTTCAAACAGTAGACTAGTAGACTAGTTTAATTAGTTTCACCCTGTCATAGGCCACTTGATAAGTAGTATAGGCCACTTGATTTCCTTGTGAAGTGTGAAGTGAGTGCTTTAGCCAGCACTCCTGGCAGACGATTAGCAATCAGTTGGAGTGGCCTTATACCACCAGCCGAAAGCGTCAGCTGTTAAGCGGCGGCCAGCAAACGAAGTCGGACTTTGACAAAGTCGAAGGCCAGGCGGACAAAGGCGACAGGCGACTTTGTCAAAGTCCGACTTCGTCACTGAACGATAAGCTGTAGCATTGATTAGTGACATATATAGTAGTGTGATAGATATAGTAGTGTATTGTAGTATATGTTTAGTGATCTACAATGTGTTTTCTTCCTATTCCTGTCCTCTCTTCTTCCTGGCGGTCGCACAAACACTGGGTTACACCCAGATGTCGCGACACAACTAATCTCATCTATCCTACTCTTTCAACTCACGTCGAGCAAGTGGTAACGGGAGGGCTTTGGAATTGCCACTCGGCTGTGGTGGAAGGCAAATCTGCTTTCATCTCAGCCTACGCCTCCTTGCTCTCCCTTAACTTCCTTGCTCTGACTGAGACCTGGATCAGACCAGAAAACACTGCTACGCCCGCGGCTCTGTCAGATGTGTACTCTTTCTCTCACACTCCCAGAGCCGTGCGGACAGGTGGTGGGGTTGGTCTGCTCATTTCCAGAAAATGGAAATACTCTCCTGTTTCACTGTCACTATTCTCTCCTACCTCATTTGAATTTCATGTGGTCACTGTTTCTCATCCAGTCAAGCTCACCATTGCAGCTGTTTATCGCCCACCGGGCCCTGCTGGTGGCTTCCTGGAGGAGCTGGACCATCTAGTCTCCCACTTCCCTGTCGATGGCTCTGGATTCATCCTTCTGGGTGACTTCAACCTCCCGACTGAGAAGCAGCTAGACCCACTACTTTCGTTTCTCGCCGCCTTTGACCTAGTTCTTTCCCCATCTCCTCCTACCCATGAGGCGGGCAACCAACTGGACCTGATCTTCACCAGAGGCTGCTCTATTGCTAACCTGTCTGTCACTCCTCTTTCCAGTGAAAAGGGTAAGAAACTCTCTGATCACTACTTCATGTCCTACTCTCTCTCTCTCTCCTCTCCCCCCTCACAGCCCCTCCCTACCCACATGATTTCCTCACGTCACAATCTTCGCTCACTTTCCTCCACTGATCTTTCCTCTTCTGTTCTCTCTGCTCTCCCTGCCCCTGAATCCTTTGCTCTTCTATCCCCTGATACCGCCACAGATCTTCTTTTCTCTACTCTATCCTCTTCTCTCGACCATCTCTGTCCCCTCACCACCAGGCCTGCACGCCAAACTCCACCTGCCCCCTGGTTGTCGGACTCAGTGCGGACTGAGAGACGGAGCCTGAGAGCGGCTGAGCGCAAATGGAGAAAGGGCAACCTCCCGGAGGACCTTCTCACCTTCCAATCTCTCATTTCTACTTTTTCCTCCTCTCTATCAGCTGCTAAAGCTGCTTTTTTCTGCACTAAAATTCAGGCTTCTGCTTCCAACCCTAAAAAACTCTTTGAAACTTTCTCCTCTCTCCTACAACCACCACCCCCTCCTCCCTCCTCGTCCCTCCTCCCTGACGATTTCGCCAACTTCTTTGACAAGAAGGTGAACGATATCCGATCCTCCTTCCCTCCTCCCCCGGCTGGTGCCCTGCGCGCTGCCCACACCCGTCTGCCTGCCACCCCCCCCTCTCTACCTTCATCTACTCCTCTTCCCCCCCCCATCCCCTCTCTATCCCACTTCTCTCCCCTCTCCCCTAACGAGGTCCTTCTCCTTGTTACCTCTAGTCGCCCCACCTCATGCTCTCTGGACCCGGTCCCATCCACTCTGTTGCAGTCTATTGCACCTGAACTTCTTCCCTTCTTAACCCACCTTATTAACACCTCTCTGACATCTGGCTACTTTCCCTCTACTTTCAAGACTGCCAGAGTCACCCCCCTCCTGAAGAAACCGACACTTGACCCCTCTGAGATCAAGAACTACAGACCGGTTTCCCTTCTATCCTTCCTATCTAAAACTCTCGAACGTGCTGTCTTTAAACAACTGTCCTCCTATCTCCACCAGAACAACCTCCTGGACTCCAACCAGTCTGGTTTCAAAGTGGGTCACTCGACAGAGACTGCCCTGCTGGCAGTGACGGAGTCGCTCCATGCCGCTAGAGCGAACTCTCTCTCCTCCGTCCTGATACTCCTGGACCTGTCTGCAGCGTTCGACACGGTGAACCATCAGATCCTCCTCTCCACCCTCGAGGGGATGGGTGTCTCAGGCTCTGCACTCTCCCTGTTTGCATCCTACCTGACGGGTCGCTCCTACCAGGTGATGCTGAGAGGGTCTGTGTCAGAACCACACAGGCTCACAACTGGGGTTCCCCAAGGCTCGGTTCTGGGTCCTCTTCTTTTCTCTCTCTACACTACATCTCTGGGTGCTGTCATCCACTCCCATGGCTTTTCCTACCACTGCTATGCCGATGACACCCAGCTGATCCTCTCATTCCCCCCCTCTGATACCCAAGTGGAGGCACGCATTGCTGCTTGTCTGGCTGACATCTCGGCGTGGATGTCGACAAACCACCTGAAGCTCAACCTGGACAAGACCGAGCTGATGTTCCTCCCGGGGAAGGGCTGTCCGCACCGAGACATGGCCATCACCATTGATAATGCTGTGGTGACCTCAACTCGGACTGCGAAAAATCTGGGTGTGACCCTGGACGATCAACTGACGTTCTCGGCAAACATCGCATCAGTGACAAGGTCCTGCAGATTCCTCCTCTACAACATCAGGAGGATTCGCCCCTTCCTCACGGAGAAGGCAGCCCAGGTGCTCATCCAGGCTCTCGTCATCTCCCGCCTGGACTACTGCAACTCTCTCCTTGCTGGTGCTCCGGCATCTGCCATCAGACCTCTGGAGCTTGTTCAGAAAGCTGCGGCTCGTCTGGTGTTCAACCGCCCCAAGTTCTCCCACACAACCATCCTTCTCCGTTCTCTACACTGGCTCCCCGTAGCGGCCCGCATCCAGTTCAAAACCCTGGTGTTAGCCTATAGGGCAGTGAAAGGAACAGCTCCTTCCTATCTCCGGGCTATGGTCGATGCCTACACCCCTGCCCGACCACTTCGGTCTGCCACCTCGGGGCGACTGATTGCCTCGTCACTCAAGGGTCCTTCTGGCCGATCCACACGGTCACGACTCTTTTCTGTTCTGGCCCCACAGTGGTGGAATGAACTCCCCACTGATGTTAGGACAGCAGAGTCACTGCCCATATTTCGCCGCAGGTTGAAAACCCACCTCTTCAGGAAACACTACCCTTCCTCTCTGCCTGACCTACTTGTTGTTAACTAGTTGTACGAACGTTTGTTTTCTATTGTTGTATTGTTTATTGGATCTTGTTTAGTCGATACACTTAATTGTTTTAGCTCATGCTCATTTGATTTAGCTATTTTGTCTCATCCGGTTAAGGAAATAGGTAGCTGATATATTGCACTTTTACCTTAGCGCTAGGTATACTCTTGGTTGCTTGTTTTTGCAGAAAATGCACTAAAGACTTCTGGTGATTAGTAGTTTTTGTTCCCTACCTATGTTGAATACACTTATTGTAAGTCGCTTTGGATAAAAGCGTCTGCTAAATGACTGTAATGTAATGTAATGTACATGGGCAAAGATAATCAACTTCAAAATAAAAAAGGGTCAAAATGACCTCTCATTCATGCTAGTGTTTGGAACCCAGAGGGTCCAGAGACCCCACTTTGAGAACCAATGATCTCAGATCAATTAGGAGCTGTGTGTGTGTGTGTGTGTGTGTGTGTGTGTGTGTGTGTGTGTGTGTGTGTGTGTGTGTGACGCGGCTTGGCCTGTTGTAGCGCCACCATGAGGCTGATTTGAAAACTGTCAAGTGGCATTTCTTCCAAAGCCTAGTGGGAATATGCATGCACAGTTTCACCACAATCGGACGCTGCGTTGAGTAGTTGTGGCGATTTGTACAAAACCGGTACAAAGCGGGCTACTCCTGAAATGTTTAGAAGCCAATCGAAGCCAATGAGGGTGGATTATGAGAAATCAAACAAACCCGTCTTGATCACATGACTATGAAGAGCATGTGTACCGATTTGCGTGACATTTGGATAAAATCTGAAGGAGTAATATTAGAAAATGTGTTTTACATATGTCGGCCTCCTGGTGGCGCTATAAAGAGCAAATGTGAAAAATTCCAGGCAAAGGTTTTTCCTTGGCCTCTAGGGAGTTGGCATACAAAGTTATCCACAGATCCGTGCAGTTATAGGTAAAAACACTTTTTGGCCAGTTATAGCGCCACCATGAGGCTGAGTTGAAAATGTTCATTTGGCATTTCTTCCTCGGCCTAGTAGGAATGTGCATGCACAATTTCAAGGAAATCACACGATGTGTTCATGATTTGCAGCATTTTGTTTGAAACTGAGCACTCCTGCGAACTTTGGAAGCCAATCTTAGCCAATCAGGATGGAGTCTGAGAAATCTGAAAGACCCGTTTCGTTGAATGGCTCTAGAGAGACTGTGTACCAATGTGCGTGATGTTTGGAAAAAATCTGTAGGTGTACTGTCCAAAAACTTGTTTGTTTTTTTTGGGGCAGAGGTTCATCGTTGGCATCCAGGGAGTGCAAAATTTGGCATCGACCGGGTTAACGGTGCCTGAGATTAACTGTTCACAGACGGAAGAACGGACGGACGGACACACACACACACGGACGGACGGAGTGCAAAACATACTCTCTCCCCATGCCTTCGGCCTGGTGGAGACAATAAGGGGAAAAGGGGGTGGGGGGGGACTCACACCGTATTTACGGGGGCGAGTTTCGAATTGCAGCCGTCCGTAGATGCACTTTGAGAGCGGTTTTGAAGGAGTCAAGGGATTCGCGATACACATTTTGGTGAAATAGGAGCAAAATTAATTTAGTCCTCGTTTGAGCCGAATCTGGGTTGCACATGGTTTGTTGAACTCCCTCTGGTGTCGTTTCAGGTTAGGAAAACCTGATGAAGGTTGTGATTCGGATCGTATCTATTATATCGCCTATATAGTGAGTCGAGTGAATCATAGCCTAATTACAATATTATTAAAATATTACAATATCACGGTATTGTTATACTGCATTGCCCGGCCCTAGAAGTTCAACCCTTTTTTTTACAGCCTCAGAAAACAACTGAAACTTGCAGTCGGTCGCTCTCTGTCCGAACTGAAAGCCGCCCGTGGCGTGTAGCAAAACCTCACGTAGGGAAAAACTTTTACAGAGAGTCTCCAAACCAATGAATGGCTCTGTAAACAAAGCCATTGGCAGCCGGGCGGGGCAACAGCGTTTGAGTGCCCATAGTAAAAAGACCAGACATGATCTTTAAAGAGTTAACAGGATTCAGCTCTATTGCTCTGTGTATATAGTACAGTGTGCCAGGAACAGACTTACTCCGACACTCTTTACAAGCTGGAAGTAGAAGTAACATGATGGGAGACTGCACGCTGCCTAAAGCACTGCTTCTTGTTTTGTTTTCGTTTTGGGGTTTTTTCCCCCGTTTTCTTTTTGGAATTGACAATTTAAAAACTTTTAAAACCTTTTTACTAGCTCTAAAATAAAAAGGAAAAATACCATTACTGCATAACAAGTAATCAACAAACTAGAGGCTACTATAAAAATTGGTCAAACAGCATTGGCCAAATTGTCAAATAATATAAGAGGCAAAAATGGTTAAAATAGCAGATCTAGAAGATCATAACGCCTTGCTTGCGAGGTTTAATGAGCTTGTAGATCTGCTATTTTCCTAATATTTATCTGTGGAACCAAACATGTACTTCCTCAACTCCTATACATTCCCAGTGCTATTCAGTGTGTGTGTGTGTGTGTGTGTGTGTGTGTGTGTGTGTGTGTGTGTGTGTGTGTGTGTGTGTGTGTGTGTGTGTGTGTGTGTGTGTGTGTGTGTGTGTGTGTGTGCGTGTGTGTGTGTGTGTGAGAACCACTGGGCACAGTGCACACAGTGACATGATGAGTGTGAGGATCTATAGTGACACAACTGGAACAGAGTTGGAAAGTTCTCATCATGAAATTTGCATTTTGTTCAGACAACTGCCTTATAGGAACCAGCCATCGCTAATGGAGCCATTGCTTTAAAATGGCTCCATTAGCAAAAAATAGCATATATATATATATATATATATATATATATATATATATATATATATATATATATTAATCACAAAAGCCATGTTATACTGTCCACTGACATGTTCAATTAAGCCAATTAATTCCATTTTAATAAACATTTTGATAAAAAATAAACACATTGTCATTCGCATTTTATTCCACACACACACAAAAGAACCTTATTAGTACACGGAAAGTACTTAAAAGTGCTGATAACTCACTTTCTGCACGCATCTGTAAATTATTACTAATGTTGCAAAATGGCTTCCATGAGAGTAAACCTTTTGAGTAAGATGGTCTTTCATTTCAAAGCAAAAAAAAAAAAAAGAGGAAAAAAAAGCTCTTGACGTAGTCAAACTTTAACTGTACTAACAAAACACATGAGGGGGAAACATGTCACATTATCTCAGAGAGCAGGTAATTGTGGTTCCTGAACTTTGACATCTTTTTGTGTGTGCGTGCGTGCGTGCGTGCGTGCGTGCGTGCGTGCGTGCGTGCGTGCGTGCGTGCGTGCGTGCGTGCGTGCGTGCGTGCGTGCGTGCGTGCGAGAGACAAGCCACCTTTCACTCACAGGCAGTTTGTTAAGTTGACTTTCTCGTCAGGCAAAATAGTGTTATTGTAAAATGTAATTTGCTGCTGTCAAAAAGTCAGGAGGTTTTCTCTATGTCTGTGTTTGTGTGTGTACTGTACTGCAGGCCAGGGGTCTCCAACACTCTGTGATAGGACCTTCTTTTTGTCTTCTTCTTTTTACATTAACCACTTCAGCAACCCTATTCTGAGTGGAACAACATTATCGAAAAAATAGCAGATCTACAAGCTCACAGTGCCTTGTGCCATGTGCTGCGTTGAGCTTGTAGATCTGCTATATGTTTAGCAAAGAGATTCGGTGTAGAGGGAAAACAAATGTACTGTAGAGGCTTTTTAGTGGTAAAATGTCTGAACACATTAACGTGTATTACTAAAGAAGACAGAAAAAGAAACGTGAATTTAAACATGTACGGCTGTACGCTGTCAAACAAGTCTACAAGTCTGATTTAGACTATGAAATCTATGAAAAAGTTCCATCTGTAACACATTTTTATGCAACATACATGTAGTGCACAAAATCTCTCTCAGCTAAGGGGTCGTTAGGCTGGTCAAGATCACTGATGTCCAGGTCTGTGTACACAGTAGGTGTGAATGTGCATTTATACATAGACCCTACTGTATCTTATACCGTATCTTACAACAGTGATGTGCGTCCAAAATAGCAGATTAACAAGCTTGTGTTAAACTAAATAATTCCATTTTCCACCTCTAGTGATGACATGCCCCAAAATAGGCACACCGGGTTAGAAAGTGTGTCCGTGTGCGTGTGCGTGTGTGTGTGTGTGTCTCTCTACCCTGCATGTGCAGAGATAATTCATTCCCCCATTTCAGATGAGGGCTTAGCCGTGAGACGATACTGCCACACAGTGGACAGAGATGAAGATGCAATAGAGAGGTGGTTCTCAAACTTAGCACAATTATAGAACCCCCCTTAACTCTGACAGTATTGCACCTTTGCATTCAGCAAAGATAATTATATCCTGACTACAAGCTCACAAGTGTTGTTAGCTTGTAGATCTGCTGATGGAAATGGAACACGCCAAGTACAGTGCAATTAACTCACAACATTATAGAGGGTCCATAGTCATAGAGTAAGACAGAGTTACGACATTGAGGGGGCAGAAAACAGCCTGGTTACGTGGTTCATGCACTCACGAGAACCCATAGACTCCAATGCATTCAGTAAACCTCCGGTTGTCCCCTTTCAATAGAAGTCTATGTAGAAGAGAGCCTGGCCCCATGAAGTGAACAGAGTTGTCGTATAACTCTGTCTTACTCTATGGCTCTGAGAGGGTCTAAGTAAAATGATCAAAAATAAGGAAACTTAACTTTGGTCGATTATTTCTCCCCTTCAATAATGACAATATGGTATTGTATTTTATATCGTTATCGTTGATTAGTCACCCATACAACGAGGTATATCTTGTAATGACCGTGACCCCCGAAGAATTTACCAAAATCCCCCCAAAATATGTCTGTTGGTGTTCACCCTTGTTCTGAGTGATCTGCCAGGTGTGTGAAGTCCTGCTTTGTAAGGAGTTTATAGTTAAACTGAGGTGATATTCCATCATTTCCAAATAGTAGCCGAACTTCATTCTTTGAGAACTTTGAGAAACGACATACGCTGCAATATAGAGAATCAAGCATTCCCTTCAGACATAAAACAAAAGAAAAAAAACACAATCCTGCAGTGTTCTATTGTTCTGCAGCCACTGTGAGTCACACTGTACGTCTCATGTCAATACTTGAATGCCAACTCTAACTATGAACAGTATACGGTATAACCCATTGAGACCTGGAACGCATCCATGTCACGTTAGCGTTTAACCACATTAACCATTAACCCATTTTGGGCGGGAACCCCTTTTGGTGTTTTAAACATTGTTATAATTTAGCTATTGAAAAATAGCAGATCTACAAGCTCATAGCGCGCCACCGAGTGGCGCGCTATGAACTTGTAGGTCTGCTATTTTTGAAAAATCGTTAAAATGTGCCTCAAATCTTTCCGAAAATAGAAAACTTTTTTTAAAAAATTTCGACGTCAGGCCTGAATGGTATAAACCACAACACCCCCCTGCGGGATAATTAATTTGGCTTGCTCAGCTGAGCCGTGTCATTTCAATTTGCTTTGTTTTATATTCAGAGAACTGTTTATAAACAGTGGGACTGATGATGATGATGATGATGATGATGATCAAAATCATTTTAACCCTTTACCGCCCCGTCACCATGGCCTGGAGTGTGGAGCCAGTGCCAGGCAGAATACACAAAAAAAAGGCAGAGAAGAAGAGCCGTTATCCGGCCGCATGACCCGGAAGTGAAAATCGGCCATTTTCGAGCCAGGGTCGCGGCTGTGAATAGAAGCATTAACGCGTTCAGGACGGGAACCCCTTTTTGGTGTTTTGAGCATTATGTTATACTTTAGCTATTGGAAAATAGCAGATCTACAAGCTCATAGCGTGGTGCCTGAGTGCCACGCTACAAGCTTGTAGATCTGCTATTTTCTTTTTTAAACCGTGAAAATGTATCAAATCTTTGAATATATATTCTTTCAGAGCGAGCGTTTTTAACTCAAATCTTTCCTTCGGGTGGGTGGGGGGGTTCCCAACAGCTCCCAACATCGTCTTTACCTCATGCCGAACCCTAAAGCCACTAAAGACTGTGTGCGTGTGTGTGCACCGACTTTTGGGATTTCGGCTGCTTCTACCATGGAAGCAAGCAGTGGCTAGCGCCAGAAGCAAAAACAAAAAAAAGGTAAAAAAATATTATTGTTAATTCTGGAATAATACTCTTCTCGTGATTGGCAAAGATTGTGTTTAACCACATGAACCCTAGTGTTCCTATTCTGGGCCAAACATTCCACGAAACAGCAAAGTGCATGTCGAGCCCTGGGGGACCCCAGTGAACCAAGTATAATAGGGTGTAAGTGGTGAGTCAATGTACGTAACCTATAAGCCCCCAAAACAACAAGAGTATAGTGCACTGATCAATGGATCCCAGCCGCCGATAAGTTAAGATGTTTTCATGTATTAAGTCCGCCACCCAAATTGGTTGTAAGAGTCTGGTTTTGTGTTCAATTGATCAGAAGGAATTAAGTCATTTTAAGTGGTTAATCAACGAGGCACCTGGGTACTGTAGATACAGAATAGTAAACACCCGAGTGGAATAGTAAGAGATCGCTTTGATCTCGCTGCAAAGCGGGTGCCTATGGGTTATAGTTCCAAATATTGGAACTATCCCATTGAGATAGAATGAGCACTTCCACATTCCATTGTTACGATGGGAGTCAACGCTAGTGGCGCCATTCTCTTACTAGATTACTCTGGCAAATACGTACTCCAACCCCAAAAAAATGACAACAACCACAATTGATTTATAGCTGCCAATAAGTGCAGTTGTTTTCATTTCATGAAGTCCGCCACCCACGACAAATTGGTCGTAAAAGCCTGGTCCATGTGTTCAGTTTGTCAGAAGGAATTACGTCGTCATTTTGAGGCCATTAAACATGATCACAGCAGCCACACCACTGAGACACCCCAATAAGATAATGAGGTCTGCAGTGAGGTCTCCATAGTTACCGCAAGAGTTTTCTGGGGTTTTGTTTTAAACACTTCCCCAATTATTGCAAAATTGCGCCCGCAATTATCAGTACATGAGATTTCAGATAATTGTCTGTTGGTATTCACCCTGAAGTGCTGCCGGCCGGGGCCGGGGCCGGCGGAGCGAAAAAGGGAAGAAGTAGAAGAAGAAGAAAAAACGTTTCCCTTTGAACTTCAGACGTGCTTTTCAACATGATGTCATGTGGGACGAGTCCCGCGGGGCAGCGCGGGTGGAGAGAGGGGTCATGAGAGAGAGGGAAACCGACGGGAGAAACCCGAGGCGATGACACGGACGGACGGAGAGACAGGCGAGGGAGGGCGAGACGGAGAATAACAAGACGAAACAATGGTATATATATACGAGGGGAGATTGTGACGGCGATGAAGAGAAACTCCAGCGCTGGGGCCTTAACAGATGGAGGAGGGTGGGGGGGGGGGGGGGGGGGTTAGGAATGTGACCCTGCGAGTCGCGGCTCACGGTCCTTTACAGATGTATAGTCAGGGAGCGGAGCAGCAGTCTTTGCCATTTCAACTGCACACTTGCTGCATTGGCCCAGCGCGGAGCACCACCAGCTGTGAGGGGGGAGGGGGGGGGTGTTTTCAGAATTTCAAATAATGTTCCCGCTATGCAATGAACGGCGCGGCGGCGAGTATAAGGACGGCATGCTTGACGGACAGGCGGCCCCCGGAAAAAGGACATTAGCTTTGAACGATGACGGTGTTGTTGCGTGTTGACAACACGATTCTTGAAACTGCACAGTTGGAAGTTGAAGTATAACAGGCTGTCCGCCGCGGTGCAAACGGCGGACAGCTCGAGCAACGTGCAGGACTCGTTTCGATAGCCACCGCTGGAGGCTATCGAGGAGGAACAGGATAGATTGCGTTTTTAAGAGGAGATAAAGAGGAGAGGCGAGTGGGAACGACGCGCGGCAGGGGAGAGTGTGGGGGACGGGAGAGTGAGGAGGACGATGCCGATAGAACGAGCAGGAGATCACTCAGAGGGCAAGAGTGAAATGAGACATTCTAACCACTTGAGCCCTTAGAGTATATATTAATAGAGACGGCACCGGATTTCTCCTCCCATCCACACAATTGCATGAGGCGATTTCACTCCTCCTTCCGGGTAGGAACAGAGTGCATTCTGGGATTGATTGCCCCTATAGAGGGTATGCGCGTGACATCATCATCAAACCCGGAAGTTATGCAGGAATGCCTACTGAGTGGCAAAAAACTACTTTCTGGCCAATCCATGCATCCAAACAGAAAAGTCCTATCTGATTGCATTAAACATTAAACAATGTTAAACTCACTTTGCATGTTGCTTTGCCACTCGATTTGCCACTCGATGTGCCATTCACTTTAAGCATGCGCATACCCTCTATAACACGAACGCGCTGGCCGTTGATCATTGCGCCGTTTGCGCGTGTTCACGTATGAAACATTCGTTCACGTGTCATGGGCCTAATAACATGAACGTGCGCAATGATAGTCAACGGACCAGCGCTGGCTCGAGCTGCAATGACAAATCCGGCCACTATGTCCATTTCGCCTCAGGGTTTCCTCCGGGTGCCGTCTCTATTAATATATACTCTAAGCTTGAGCCCTATGTCGTGCTTTTCCGTACGATGGCGTCGCGAGGGCAAGAATCGGTACAGTGCCAGCATGGCAGAGAAGAGGGGCGGGGTGTGGCAATGAGAGAGAGGAAGAGGCGATAGAGCAAGCGGGGAAGTGGCCAGAAGGCAAGTGTGGAAGAGTGTTGTGATGTGTGAAATAGATATTTAACCACTTAAGCCCGATTTTATATGTCGTGATTATTATTATTAATGAATCGAAAAAAGATTGTGATCTAGATTCAGACACCTATGAGATCTCATTTCTAAAATTTGAGCAAGAATCATGCAAGCACTATAGTTGGCTATCCAATTCATTTTATTTACTCGTTTTGTCTACGAGAGAGAGAGAGAGAGAGAGAGCGAGAGAGAGAGAGGGTCCGGGGACCCCACTTTGGGAACCCTGGGGGTTATATAGGAACCCCCAGGGTTACTATATAAATTGGGGGTACCAGAGCTAGAAATGCCATTAAATGGGGGTCCGTAGACTAATGCATGTCAAACTGAGGGTCCTTGAAATTAAACGGGTTGAGAATATTCTCTTATGGGGGTCCCTGGCATGTCTTTTCAAATGGGGTCCGCGGGCTAATGACTCATGAGTGTCAATTCGGGGGTTCTTGACATTACAAAGTTTGTGAACCACTGGTTTAGACTGATGATAGGTTCTTGGTTTATCATGATCCTAGACTAGAGTATTTCTATATGCATTTGATGCGTTGCCTCACGCTCACCTCGCTTACCGTAAATCACTCTGGATTAAGAGTGCCAGCCGAATGCCTATAAGTATGTGTAAAGTGGTCAAAAAGTGCAAGTGAGAGAGCCGGAGACAGAGAGACAGACATCCTATAGCCCAAATTGAGTGGAGAAGGATTAACAGGGTGAGCATGAAAGAGAAACAAATTATGAGAGAGAGAGAGAGAGAGAGGGGGGGGGGGGGGTAAGTAAAGAGAGCTAGGGGGAGGAGAGGCCATCATACTGTAGCGCTGCTCTTCCTCTGATTCAGCTGTGGAACAATGGCTGCCCATCAGTCTGTCAGCACCTCGGTCCGCAGAGGGAGGCGGACGGCGGGAGTGACACGGCGCTCTCATCAATGAGCCATTGTCTGTCTGCTGGAAGGACGTTTCCTCTGGCCAGAGAGACTCACTCCTAGTTGGCCTATTAAAAACGTCCTCCTCGTACAAGCCGTGAGTAATAACGGGTACGGCGCTGGCTTGGGGGATAACGCAGGCCGCTCCCTTTTGATTTTATTTTTTCTGGAGCCTGCAAATAGCGTGATTCTTCCACGGAAAGGCATGTGCGCGTATAATAACGCTCGGTCGGTGGTGGATGCGTGCACGCGTGGCGAGGAGCGTGACCGACCGCGCCGCGTGCAATTTACAGCCCACACACACACGCAGTCACGCACACACGCAGTCACGCACACACGCAGTCACGCACACACGCGCGTAGGTTGTCTATGTTTAGCCTCATGATCATAATAGTCTCTGTGGGCTGGAAACCTCAACGTCCAAAACTATTACTCGTCAGGATTCAAATTCAAAAAATAGCAAACAAATATATAAGCAGGTCAACAAGCTCACTGCACTTTGAGCTTATACAGATCTGCTATTTTGGATACTTTTATAGTGTGATCAAGTAGGGCGTTAATTTAAAAAAGAACAGAAAGTTCAAATATTGAGATAAGAGGTGTCTGCGCGACAGCAACGATATGTGAGGTATGGCAGATGTGCAGCGCATGCTCGTGCAAGACAACACACACACGGACACACACACACACACACACACACACACACACACACACACACACACAGAAATATGGAACAATAATGTTCCACTAATGATTTCCATTACCTTCATCCAAGCTTAGGCTCTGTTTTGATTTAGACTTTTATTGTTCCTTGACAAACTGAATTAAAGGAGTGGAAAGTCGACATGGCCTGGACTAAATATCCAGGGATTGTATGCGTGTGTGGCTGCGTGCGACTGTGCGCGTATACTGTATATGCATGGATGCTCAAGGGAGTGAGTGAGTTACTTAACTTTTTTTATTTGTATTCTTCTTCTGCACTGTAATTGGATCTACTTATTTTGCTTTATGTAACCTATAATGTCATTAGTATAATACATTATTAACATAATTGTATTTCCTTTGCTTGATGTTCTGTGTAAAGCACATTGAATATTCTCGTTGTTGAAATGTGTTCTACCACCAGTGGTTCCCAAACTGGGGTCCGGGGACCCCCAGGGGTCCTTGAGGGAGTTCCAGGGGGTCCCCAGGTAAATGATAGTTTGGAACCAAATGGTCCCTTTTGGGTCTGTAACAAATGGAACCAATTTGGACCCGTTAAATCCTGGGTCCGCAGCAAAAATGTGTTAATCCAAAATCGCAATCATTTAAACAACTGTATCCATAATACTATATGGCTATTCTAAAATACCCGCCCCTCTAGAGTCTAGACCATGAAATTAATTACAGTGAAGTACAGCCAAATTATCAGTGTTCATGTAACACAGAGTACAGATTGTACAAGATTTGTACAATGTTTGGATAAAAGAAATCACACCCATGTGAAGTGAGTGGTGCAACTCCGTGTGGAGCCCAGACGGAAACGGTCGAGAAATGACAGAGTTACCGTGTGGTGGGGGTCGCCGGAACATCCAGACCCCCAGGAACCCCCGGTTCCGGCGAGCCATCCCGCGTCCGAAATGTTTGAGAAATGACAGAGTTACCGTGTGGGGGTCCCAAGGGGGTCCCTCTACTGTACTGTACTGTAACACCCCGAATCATCATAACAGTTAATGTGTGGGTTTGTTAGGTTGCGCAACAGTGACACTTGGTGGTGAAAACCAACCAAACGCTATTTTCGTGCTTGGACACCTGCAGGGACACAGCCAGGGACCCAAGGACACACATAGCTGTCTATAGGAGTGGTTGCACCACTCAATTCCGGAGTATTCCGGATTGATTCTTACCGTGATCTGATACGAGTGGTACATGTAAAAAAATTACATAACATCCCGAGTGCAGCAGCTCAGATTGTGCACGACAGGTTTATCGATCCTGCATGATCGGAGATACGGCGCGCTATAGAGACGAAAAGGGCTTGTCCGGAATTGTCCTTTAAGAGGATTTTGACGTACATGTGCACGCTCGCTCGCTCGCGCACAAACACACACGCACGCAGTTTGATGTTGGTCTACTCGACTTTAAAAACAAGCATTTCTTCATCCATAATACATCTAAGCCTAGATTCTTTCCCAAGTTGTGTGTGTGCGTGTGTGTGTGTGTGTGTGCGTGCGTGCGTGCGTGCGTGTGTTCATGCTTTCTGTCTGTAGTTCATCAAGGCGCGTATTTGTAATGTTTTGTTTGAATTCCTGAAAAGGCTGCGACTCCAAGTAGTAGATCAAGAAACTGATGTTGACGTCTGCGTTGCCAAGAGGCTGTGAAGTATTTATGATTGTTCCCCTAAATATCAAAAAGGTCTGCATTCAGTCAGTTCTTCCCCACAGTACTACTGGGAGAACAAACCCAATTAACCACTTTCACCCTTATTTTCCAAAAAATATATAAAACAAAAAAAAAAAGAAAAAAAGAATCACACCCGTGTGAACTGATCGCAACTTCGTGTGGGGGCTCCCCGGGTGGTCCCCGGAACTTCCAGACCCACAGGAACACGCCCCGGGGTGCCGACCCACGTCCGAAATGGAGTTACCGTGTGGGGGTCCACACTCCCAGGGGGTCCTTCTACTGCACTGTACTGTCACACCCGAAATCATAATATATACAGTTAATGCGTGTGTGCGCGTGTGCGTGTGAGTGTGCGTGTGCGTGTGTGGTAGGCTGCACAACAGTCACACTTGGTTGTGAAAACCAACCAAATGCTATTTCCATGCTCGGAAACAGCCAGCCAGCCAGAGACACACAAAGCTCTGCATAGGAGTGGTTGCACCACTCAATTAAAAAAAAAAAAACAGTACAAGGTCAAAACACTGTGAGCGCTGTGAGCTTGCATGTACATTGGTTATTTCTGCTAGAGAAAAGAGGGAGGAGAAAAGATCTTAGCTGGTTAATAGGCCTACTTTTATCTTTTATCAACCCTCAAGACAGATGAGTTAGTGGTTTATAGTTTTGTGTTAAATTATGCGTAGTATAAATAAGCCGCTTTTTTGGTGAAATACAAAACATGTTTTTCTCATTTCTCGCTTCCAGCTATAGCACACAGAAAAAAGAAAACAGCAGTGATGGTGTAGGAAAATAAAACTTACATTTATTCACCTGTTTACTTTTCAAACATGTCTGGCCTATCAGATTAAGCAGAGAGTCGCAGGTAATTCAATTAAACTTCCCCACCGCCGCACAGGAACATGCCACGGTGCACGGTGTGTGTGTGTGTGTGTGTGTGTGTGTGTGTGTGTGTGGATTGCTAGCACTCTCGGACGGTGGGTCTCATCAAGTGATTGTACGAGAGTGAATTTCACCCTTTGTCAGCCTTCAGATTGGTCCCTGACTGACTAACCAGCAGGCTCTTTCTGCCTTGTTCCGCCCTGGTTCCGCCTTGTTTACTGTATGTTGAATTTGCTATAACATCATTTTTGGATAAAATAAAAACAAACATGATATGCCCAGTCACCATGCTGCGCCTGTGATGTTCCTTTTTACTGACACCAAGTTTCAAATAAGAATTGAACTACGAAGCAACTGAAAAACATTATTAAATTAAACGTATTAAACGTTATTTCAATGGTAGTGGATGGAGAGAAAGGATTTTTGTCCAACCACGAAACAGCAACCAATGGGCACGAAGAGGGGCACAACCATGGGCGGGACTTGACAAAGGGTGAATTGTGATTCAGAGCACCATGCAGGCGCAGGCTTTACAGTGAGCAGCACGCTTTATTTGTCTTGAGCTCTGCTATACATAAAATAATACGTTTTTATTTATTATTATTTTTCTGGGACCCGTTACTGTAATACCGGGGCTGTTATTAGCCGGGCCTACATTTGTTCACGACAAGGACCCCCAAATTAAATATGCATTTGTCCGCGTGGTGAGCTTGCGTATACGTTTAAAGTGCTCAACAAGATGATAGTCGCTTCTTTTTGGGCTCGTTTTCATAGACCTGGTTGCTTATTTATCTCGCAAAATCTGGCAACACACTGGCTGCACTGCTGCACCCACGCTGGACTAATTTCCCCCCCCTCCTCCTCCTCCTCCTCCTCCTCCCCCCCCCCTCCGCCCGTCCCATGTACAAAGATCTGGTCTTTGTTCAAAGGCCCGGGTTCAATATGGAGCTGGTTAGGAGCAGGGGAACTGAGAGAAACAGAGAGAAACACACAGAGAGAGAGAGAGAGAGAGAGAGGTCCATGTAAATGTTCTCTTAAATCAACATGTCAGAGCATACTTTACTCCACAATTTTGACATTCAGAACTATAAACATTGTAAAATAAATATCTGTGAATGATAAAGAAGTTCCTTTTTTTCCTTCTTTTTTTGGTAGGGGGGGTTCAAGTGTGTGTGTGTGTGTGTGTGTGTGTGTGTGTGTGTGTGTGTGTGTGTGTGTGTGCGTGCGCGTGTGCGTGTGCGCGCGTGCGTGCATGCGCGTGCGTGTGTGTGTGTGTGTGTGCGTGTGTGCGTGCGTGCGTCTGTGTCATGTGTGGGCATCGTGGGAGAGCCCAACCATCTATAAATGTCATCAGACCTACAAGTTTCCCAGCCATGATCAAACAGACAAACATCCATCCATCCATCCACCCATCCATCAAAAAAACACAGAACATTATAAAGGTCACTCACTGTTTGAACTGTTGCCGTCAGGTAGACGGTACAGAGTGATCAAGTCAGGGTCTTGTCAGGAGTAACAGATTCTATCCCACAGCGGTAGCCCCACTAAATGCTGCTAAGAAATGATCTGTTACATGTTACATGTTTTATTGTGCTGTTTCTAAGTTAAGTACAATCAGGGTTTGTGCAATAACAGCTGCAATTAAGGGTGTACTCTGTGCAATATATGTCATGTGCAATATAGGGATTTGTGCAATAACATGAAGTACGGTTATGTGTGTGTTCTTGTTGTATTAGCTTTTATAGTTTTTATATTGTAGTTTATGACGCACTGATCGGTTGGCACTTTTAATTCCGTTGTATTTGTTGCAATGACAATAAAGATCTATCATGTTGAATGTTCATATAGGGTGTACCAAAACTCCTGGAGGGGGCGTCAACATATGTGTCACGTGGTAGCGGCCGCCATACTTGCTGGCTTGTCTGGTTTGTTTACATTGAGCGACTATCCGTGTGCTTGTATACGTTCTTTTTTTAAACTGACCTCACAATGGTGCAGACTTGCTCAGTAAATAAGTGCCACAGCAGGTCGCGTCGAGGAAATGAGCCAGAAAACGGAATTAGATGTTCAGCTTTCCAGCATGGAGACAGCATCAAGGAACCCAGATTGACGAGTTTACAAAAAGACGTAGAATGGCTTGGATCTCGGCTGTACGGCTCACGGGCGCAGAGACATAACGTTCCAACAAAGTATGTAAGCACAGCCGTGTTTGTTCACAACATTTTCCTTGTCCTTGTAATGTATTTGAGCCCGACTAGACGTTCTTTCTATCCATCCTGGTTCACTATGTTGTCGCCAAGAACGAGCTCAATATTTACAAAAACATACCACCGTCACTCTATTCTGAGTGATGTGGGCTAGAATTTAATGCCTACGAGAGGGCCGTCCCTAGCTTTTCAGACGCCGCCCCCCTCTTGGTGACGTACATGTTTTCACACACTATAGGCCTATATTTTCTAACATTTTCAAAAATGGAAATAGCAGATTGTAGATCCGCCATTTCCAGTATTCATGTTTTTTTTGTTAAACTTGTATAAAGTTATTATTATTATTGAGTAAAAACTAATAATGATGAGAGCCCTATACCTATCCAGACAGCGAGTTAGCGCGCCTCGCGGCTTGGGAACTGACAACAACAACACGTAAGCTGTGTTCACACGGGAAGATGCAAAGATCACAGCATCATTATTTGTCGCGTTGACGCTTTGTAAAATGTGTTGCTCACGCTCGCCGTGACGCCACCAAGCGTCACGGCCAAACCCATTTTGGTTATTTGTCTGGAAAATAATTTGGCGTTTAAAAAAAATCGTGAAAAATCGTATATCGTGAACCTAATAATATCGTGATTTGAATCGTATCGCGAGTTGAGTGAATCATTACATGCCTACTCTCAGCAGACCTTGTATTGAACTGTACTTTCTTCTGCAAACTGCTTATAAAGTATTCAATCAATCAATCTGCCTTTTATTGACAAATGTTTATAAGTGACATTCTATTTCATATTTCATATAGGACTATGGCTTCCACCCAGGTATGACTAACACCATGTCGTTTGAGGAGCAATCTTTAGAAATGGACCTTACGATGCGATACAATGGACCATTTGACTCAAACTCGTGGCAAAATCAGTAGTCGCATCCAGACATCCAAGCAGGCTGTCTGTCACGGTTTCACACAGAGTGCCAGATCTCCCAGAACCCCCGTTCTTTTTCCTGTCCTTTTTCCTCGCTCTTTACCAGCAATTCCGACTTGCTTTGATAACAGGATGAAATACTTTACATATTGGCAGCTGCCTGGTTGTATGAGCAAATGAGGACTATCACAAGTGCTTTGATGGTTGATCATTCCCTATTCTCTTTGAAGAGGATGTTTCCATTTGGCCAGTGGAGTTTAAGATTACTTATTTTTTTATCAAGTATGTTTTTTTGAGTGGTGCTCCTATATGCGGAGCTATGTGTGTGCCTGGCTGGCTGGGTTCCGTCCGAGCACGAAAGTAGTGTTTGGTTGGTTTTCACAACCAAGTGTCACTGTTTCTCGACCCGGACGGTTAGCTCAACCGTCTGGGCACCTATAGGCTGCTGAGCCCAGCCTGACGGGCGTGCCGCGGGTTCGACTCCCGATCCCGACGGCCTTTACTGCATGTCATCCCCCCATCTCTCTCCCCATTTCCTGTCAAGACTACTTTCATCATATCAATAAAGGCAGAAAAAGCCAAAAATCACACACACACACACACACACACACACACACACACACACACACACACACACACACACACACACACACACACACACACACACACACACACACACACACAGTATATGTATGATGATTTCGGGTGTGACAGTACAGTACAGTGACAGTAGTAGAGGGACCCCCTGGGGACCCCCACATGATAACCTTGTCATTACTCAACCATTTCGGACGCGGGGGGGGGCTCACTGGAACCGGCCCGGCACCCATGGGCGTGTTCCTGTGATTCATTCTCTTTCTTTCTTTCTTTCTTTCTTTCTTTCTTTCTTTCTTTCTTTCTTTCTTTCTTTCTTTCTTTCTTTCTTTCACCTTGCTAGGAAACCTGATATGAATAGTTTGTGATAACCCACTTCAAACTTAGCGTCCTGATTCTGAGCTTGTAGATCAGCTATGTTCGGGGCACAATCCGTTACCCAGGACTCTTTAGCTAGTATAGATGTGGTGTAACGACATGGAGTTCGAAACAAAACGCAAAATGCTGCATTCAAGTTCAAGAGACTTCGGTAGAAAAAATAAATTCTCCTGAATGCTGAGCAGCTTCAGTTCAACCAGTCCTCTTCACGTCATCCTATGCTACAGTGCATGGTCTCTATCCGACTGACACCGAGGAGGAGGGGGAGGAGGAGGAGGGAGGAACTGTTCAGGAGCGTGGCGACGGTTTTCCACCGTCACAGACCACTGCACAGGACCCCATAAATGTCACTCTGCCTGTATGCTGGTGGAGGAGGCAGGGAGGAGGAGGAGGAGGAGGAGGAGGAAGAGGAGGAGGCCAAAAGCAGCAGCATGCATGGATGGGTCGCCCTGGTCGATAATGTGTTCCGCAGACCAGACGGCCACCATATGCAACCACCTGCTGATCCCAGAACAGTGTTGTCGAAACACGAAATGTGTCTATTACAGTGGTAGTACGGCACCACAGACAGGCTGGACCTCTTTGGATCATATGCGACCACCTGCTGACCCCAGAACAGTGTTGTCGAAACACGAAATGTGTCTATTACAGTGGTAGTACGGCACCACAGACAGGCTGGACCTCTTTGGATCATATGCGACCACCTGCTGATCCCAGAACAGTGTTGTCGAAACACGAAATGTGTCTATTACAGTGGTAGTACGGCACCACAGACAGGCTGGACCTCTTTGGATCATATGCGACCACCTGCTGATCCCAGAACAGTGTTGTCGAAACACGAAATGTGTCTATTACAGTGGTAGTACGGCACCACAGACAGGCTGGACCTCTTTGGATCATATGCGACCACCTGCTGACCCCAGAACAGTGGTACAGTATACCACAGACAGCAGGGACGTGTGTTAGAGAGGCAGGGGCTGAAATCCCACAAGAGGGCACTTTTGGATAAAAATTGCGAAATAGCTGAATACAAATACAAGCTCTCTAGATCAGGGATTTTCGGGGAGCAACCCCAGTACTCTTTAGCTCAGGGATGTCAAACTCAAATACACAGTGGGCCAAAATAAAGAAATCGGTCGAGGTCGAGGGCCGGACTGTGTTTCAACACATGGGCACCGCGGTCATGAGGATGTCCCAGGCAAACAGCAAAAAAGTAAATACATTTAAAACTGAAAATGCATTATTATTAAGCTCAGATTCCTGTTCTATGATCCTCACCAAGCACTGCTTTCATAGTATGTGATATGTGACAATGCACTCGCAGTGCATTGTCAGACTTGTAGTATTATGGTGGTCCGTGCAATATACCAGAGGGCAAGTTCTAATACTAATTAAATATCATCCCGCGGGCCAAAGATAATTCATTCACAGGCCTGATTTGGCCCCCGGGCCTTGAGTTTGACATATATGCTTTAGCTAGTGGAGATGTGTGTGTGGAGATGTGTGTGTGGATTTACTATTGGTCCGACAACGACAACCTACCTCAAACCCTAACATAACCATAACCGCAAGCACGGAGCAGCGTATGTTCGCCAACCTTAACGCATGTTCGCCAACCTTAATCAGATCGTTTTCCGCATGTCGGCCATATTCCGCACATCGGTCATATGGTATGTTGCACAACGTTGTCGAACGTGAGATTGTAGACCTGGTATTTTCAAAAACATCTAGTAAACATCTAGAAATAATTAGATTTTTTTTTTTACGTTAATCTGCTACACGTGTCCCGGGCACCAAATATTATGTTCATTCCGCAGACTAATACATTTATTTGAGCGTGGTCCTTGACATGAACATATTTGAGAACCACTGCTCTAACAATATTAGGAAACAATCCCAAATAAGCAACTATACTACAAGCTGCCAAAAAAACACAACCAATATTTATTTGCAAGCGACTTTACAGAAAATCAAGCCCAAAGTCGCTTATAAAAAGCAAAAAGACATGGCGGGTATCGCTTGCACTGGGAGAGAGGGCTGTATACTTTGTTTGGGGGAGGAGGAGGGGTGGTGGCTTAAATGTCCTGACAAGACATTCTCAATGCGGGGAGCATGGAAGGTCCCAAAACCACCGAGGCGTTGTAAACGACCCACTCAGTATACCTGGTTAGCGTCGCTGGTAATTGCAGCCAACAGGCCTCACACTGAGCAGGGACCCCGGCAACGTCCACAGGTTTCCCGTTTGGTAAGGTATAGCCCGGACGCTGCACGCAGCCTTGGCATACTATTGGACGAGTTGGAAAGCTCGAGGGAGACGGAGGGCTTTTCCTTCTGTGGGATTTCCAGGCTACAGTAGATCGTATTTCTGTTTGTGGAGATGTCTCGTTAGTGCAGCAAACGGGAGTGGGTAAAAAAGGGGTGGGAGGGGATCAAACCTCATATTTCTGCTGTGATTTATGGCCTCGGTGAATTAGTTTTGGCGTAGCCCGCTAATTGGCGGTTAGCATGCCGAGGTGAAGGTAGTTAACCCATTTTGGGCGGGAACCCCTTTGTGTTTTAAGCATTATGTTATACTTTAGCTATTGAAAAATAGCAGATCTACAAGCTCATAGCGCGGCACCGAGTGCCGCGCTATGAACTTGTAGGTCTGCTATTTTTGAAAAATCGTAAAAATGTGGCGCAAATCTTTGAATATATATTCTTTCAAAGTGAATGTTTGTGAATGGTCTAAATGAATGGTGAATGGTCTAAATGGATTAACGTGTCTAAGATACCGCAAGAGGCGGAATGATGCATCTAGTTGGTGAATTAAACTGGCCTTTGGGTTTTATGTGGTCATATTTTCATGTAGCCCAGAGATACAATAGGAGACACGGAGACTTATTCAATGAGTGTCAACTGTGCCGTTTTAACTGAGAGGTCTCTACTCAGTCACACATATAGCCTACTGGAAAGAAATAAGAAAGTAAATGAGTTTGTGTTGTGTTTCAAGGCAACCAAATATATACCAAATGTAGTGTATATTTCAACCTTGAGTCATTTTCTTCCATGCATATATCGTTTTTGTCTGGTGGAAAACTCACATGTCCAAAACTGTTACTTTTCAGGATTCATAAAAATAATTAAAAATATAGCAAAAGTAGCTCAAAGCTTGCAGATCTGCTACTTTTGTGTGACGCTGTAGTGCGATCAATTAGGGCATTAATTAACGAAAAGTATATATAGTATATGGAGATAAGGATTCTGCCCGACAACAATACAAATGATGCTGTATACCAAGTGGTTCCTAAACCTTTTCATGTCAAGGACCAACAAATTTACCCTAATTAGCTTGCGGATGCCCATTTTAAGAGATATGCCAGGGACCCCCATAAGAGAAGATTGTTATGGCTCTAGCAGTGATTCTCAACCCGTTTAATTTCAAGGACCCCCCAGTTTGACATGCATTAGTCTACCGACCCCCCATTTAATGGCATTTCTATCTCTGGGACCCCAATTTATATTGTAAAATCAATGTTGACGTAACTCTGAGAGTGTACAAATGAAACCAAATGGACCCGTTAGGGTCCATTTTGTTCCATTTGTACACTCTCAGAATTACAGACCCATAAGGGCCCGTTTGGTTCCTTACTATCATTTAGCTGGGGACCCCCTGGAACTCCCTCAAAGACCCCTGGGGGTCCCCGGACCCCACTTTGGGAACCACTGTTGTATACAGTGTACTAGTGGTCTTTTTCTTTCTTCCTGTGCTGTACAGTATAAGCATGGAGATACTGTACACAATGAATAGCCAACCTGCAGCCAGAGCACTTCATTCATCAGCGAGTTGTGTTTCCACGTATTTATTTAAATCACAGCTCGCTGCTGAGCTTCAGTCAAGACCACAGCCGATAATGATCTGAGGTGCTAATGGTTACCAATAGCACACGGAGGAGGAGAAGTCCCTATGTGTGCTATATATCGCACACCAACGCACGCACGCACGCACGCACGCACGCACGCACGCACGCACGCACGCACGCACGCACATCGACATACACACTGACACCTGCAGCATGCAATCCAATCAGTGGGGGCCTGTATATACTGGCCCTGCACCATCCTAAATACCTCCGGGCTATGTTGGTGTCCGTGAGCCTCTGCCCTGAGGCCACAGTCCTGCCACACTTAACTGCATCCGGGGTCTAAGCAGAGACCTCCGGGGCCCCAGGGCAGATGGTCCGCTCTGGTCCGCCCATACGCCAAGGCTTCAGCGCTGTATACTGTATACTCTCCGGCCCTGCATTATTGATGAACCACTCAGCATGGAGAAAGGGCTCTATCCACGCTCACACTGCCTCCGCTGTAACTGAACCCTATGTGGCATGATGTGATATGCATGGTCCTGGACGTCTGGTCTATATAGGTTGGTTGGTTGATGAGCGCCGTTTGTATTTAGTTTTTGGAGGAAAAAAAGGTAGTCGGTGGTCGCCATAGTTTTAGTCAAGAAAAGGTTTGCTGTGCACATGAACTGCACATTACTGGACCTGACGTGGAGAGTGCACAAAGTATGTGGCAACTTTAGGCTGCCAGATTCCACCATCCTATTGAGGTTTTTACCTGCCTTCTACCTGTACTATTGCCAACTTTATTTAAAAAAAATAATCTCCATTTAATTTAGGGCCGGGACTTTAACGTGTTAATTGAGATTAATTAACTACAGAAAAATTAACGCGTTAAAAAAATTAACGCATTTAATCGCACCTTTTTTTTCACCGCGGAACGTTTCTCACTGTGTTTCTAGTAGTACTGAATTGGCTGCGGCACGCGAGCTGCAGCAGCAGCAGCAGCAGCAGCTGTTGTTCACTCTACACTACAGGCTACAGCTCCGTCAGAAAGCCCAAAATCCAAACCCAAATGAATCGAATGAAGAAGCCGCTTATATCGCTTTTGCTCCATGGATGGGACATTTAGATGTAAAAGCTATCGGATGGACGCGTGGATAGCCGCGGCATGGCTGTGTGCAATGTCAGAGGGAAAGGATCCATTTATGACCAACGTTAGCTTATATGCTAGGCTTGCTAGCTGCTTCAGTTTAACATGTCTCACAGACCACCGGAGACGCGCGGTGATTTCACCACAGCACGAAGCTGTCAAGCTGTCCTCGATGCGAAACATACTGAAGTAGCAAGCGACAAGCGTGGGTCAGCCCCAACCTCATGTGAAATGTTTCCCCCATAATGAAGTTGTTTTTATTTGTTCTCATGCCCCGCCATGTAAAGCACATTTGAGTATTTCATATACACACTGAAGACACTATATAGGCACTTGCTGCTCTTGTTTATCTGTTGGGATAAAAAAGTTGTATTGCTTAAAGGGGAATACCACTCATTTTCAACATTTTTCTATGGAGTTGTGTGCACTGGAAATAATAAAGTCCCCCCATTATGTGTTGCCTATAGAACTGGAGGTCTGAAAAAAACAGTAACATTATGAAGTACATTATTGTGATGTCACTGAGATGTACTTCATAATGTTACTGATTTTTTTCAGACCTCCAGTTCTAGGCAACACAGAATGGGGGGGACTTTCTTATTATATCCACACAACAACTCTAAGGTATATTAATGACAGTAAAATGTTGAAAATGAGTGGAATCCCGTAGTCACTATTCACTGGGATACCAAAAAACATTTGAAAAAAAAGGTTTCTCACTGTTCTCGGGTTGAATATTGATATGCGATTAAAATGCGATTAATCGAGATTAATTAACTACAAAGCCTCTGATTAATTAGATACATTTTTTTAATCGAGTCCCAGCTCTAATTTAATTTAATCACATCCAGTATCATTACTATTATCATCATCTTGTTAATGTATTGTATTGTTGTCAGTCTTGTGGAACATGTCAGAGCAACATTTCACTCCTCGTACCACCTACGTACTTATCTAAGTGAGTGACAAATTAAACCAGCCAGCAGCCGAGACGAGTCAGATATCCCTAAAAATCTCCATTCAACTTTTCCTCTCTCTTACCAGAAATTCTGCTGAGTAAAGTAAAAAGGAGTAGGGTTTAATTGTATAAATCTGTGTACTGTATACAGTGACAGATAGACAGATACTGTGTAGACAGCTAAATAAGTGCTTTAGCTATACAAGGAAGAACCTGATGAATGTCAGGAATCTGTTTGAGAGTGGACATCTCAACATCTCTGGCTTCCTCACATAAAGTACGCCTGCCAGCGAGACTGTGTGCGATGTGAAAGCACACACTGCAGCATGGGGTCAAGAGAGCGGAAAACACTGATATCATCCAAGCTGCCTGGCTGGAGAGCCAGCACTAAATGTGTGAGGACCGGTGTTGCCAGATTCTGTGAGAGATACAAGCAGGCAGCGAGGTCTGTGAAAACAAGCTAAAAAAGGAAGCGACTATTGTACTGTAGGCCAAGCGAGCACTTTAAACCTGTATTGGCTATTTGTAAATAGCCAATC
>NC_136812.1:48788560-48946060 GCF_951216825.1 Electrona antarctica | reverse complement strand
GTTTTATGCTTGTCATTCTGAAAGCACTTTATCTTTATCTTCATTTCATCCAACCAGAATCTCATACATGACTGCCCGGTGTACGCACACTTGGTGTGCGTGCTCGTGCGTGCGGCGGACATATGCATGCATCTACAAGTCCAGTTCTTATCGGCTATACCTCATCTTCACGCTCCATCTGAACTTGTTGTGACTGTCTGGTCGAGGGAACAGCTGAACCCCCCCCCCCCCCCCCACACACACACACACACAGCGATAGTGATATAGTATGGTAGGATTTTCTCTTTAATGTGAATGACAGCTTATCTGATGGGGGTGGGGGATCAGTCGAGATCAGAGCTAAATGGACAGCAGGCACGGGGGGGTACTAGTCGGCGCAAATGGAAGACACTTGAGAAAACAACATGGCTATAGTAGTGCATGCAGAGACTGAGGATAGAGGGGACAGGCTGACAGAGAGACACAGAGACACAGAGATAATGGGGGAGAACATCAAGGGAGAAGTGGGTATATAAAGAGAGGCAGGAATGTGAGGGTTTAACCGATTTTGGGCGGGAACCCCTTTTGGTGTTAGCATTATGCTATGCTTTAGCTATTGAAAAATAGCAGATCTACAAGCTCATAGCGCGCCACCGAGTGGCGCGCTACGAACTTGTAGGTCTGCTATTTTTTTTAAATCGAAGAACGACTGACATAGAAACATAGCTTTTTCAGAAACTGTCAGGATGTAGAAGACATTTTTAGAATCTGATCTCAGGTCAAAATGGGTTAAGAGAGGGCGTATCAACGTAATGCTTTCCCTCATTGTTTTTTTTTTTAGCTGGTGAGAATGCGGTGAAAGGCTGACAGCAGCCTGGCTCGGTCAGCCGACACGTGAACCTCGGAAAAGTGGGGAGCTGTATATAACACGCGTTATAGCTCAACGCAGCTATAGCGCCCCCCCGTGGCTATATAGGGTTTCCCCGGTTCCTGCTCATGGGGCGGTGGAGTGGTTGGGGACAGTGAGCTGCAGCTGTCAGGGCCCTGCCAATCGCCCAGGCCATCGATTCCCTCCACCCACGCACTACTACTCAGCTGCCCCCCACACACACACACACACACACACACACACACACACACACACACACACACACACACACACACACACACACACACACACACACACACACACACACACACACACACACACACACACACACACACACACACACACACACACACACACACATACACACACACACACACACAAAAAAGAGAACTCAACCCTGCCCAGCCAGCGGGCTCCTCTGACCGCCTGTTTTGACAAGTGCTTTAGACATAATAGCCGGCGTGTCACAGGGAACACCGCTGGCCATGCCAAAAAATGCTAACTAACCATAACACTAATTAGTCATCAGGGAGGAATGGGTTTGGAAATGGTAGCTGGAACAGGGTAGAGTGGTGGCGGGCGGGCGGGCGGGGGGGCGGGGTGGTGGGCGAGCGGAAGGTCGGACGAGCGGCGGCCATTGTGGGGAGACTTGGACCTGGTCCTGATTGACTGAGGGCAAACTGGGAGATGCAGAGAGAGAGAGAGAGAGTTGTGTTGTTGCCATGTCTGCTTATTGGAAGCTTTGGGCTTGTTTTTCCTCTAACGTTTCATGTAAATATTGGTAGTTGCAGAGTCTTGTTTCTAAAGTGTAGTTGCTTTTTTGGGCTTGCTTCCTAATGATGTTTAAACCAGTGGTTCTCAAACATTTCATGTTAAGTGCCCCACCCCGGATGAATATGCGTTTGTCAAGGGTAAAAAAAAATCTCTTTTTTTCCACAATTTGTTTTAAAATAGCAGATCTCAGAACTCGTTTGCATTGTGAGCTTGATGGTTTAAAGTGGTATATGGTTTAAAGCAGTGGTTCCCAAAGTGGGGTCCGGGGACCCCCAGGGGTCCTTGAGGGAGTTCCAGGGGGTCCCCAGCTAAATGATAATTTGGAACCAAATGGACCCTTATGGGTGTACACTCTCAGAGCTAAATTAACATTGATTTTACAATATGAATTCGAGTCCCAGAGATAGAAATGCCATTAAATGGGGGTCTGTGGACTAACATGCATGTCAAACTGGGGGTCCTTGAAATTAAACCGGTTGAGAATCACTGCTAGAGCCGTGAAAATCTTCTCTCATGGGGGTCTCTGGCATAACTTTTCAAATGGGGGTCCGCGGGCTAATTAGTGTCAATTTTGGGGGTCCTTAATTGACATGACAAAGTTTGGGAACCAGCTGGTTAAACATGCTCACGTAGCAGCCTACTATAGTCACTTCATTTGGGCCTTGTTTTCATAGACTCGGGTTGCTTATCTCTCCCGCAAAGTCGGGCAACACTGAGCCGAGAGAGCGACGGGGAGGGCCGAGGAGGAGGAGGAGACGGAGACGGAGAGGAATTCCACACACTCAGCTGCCCTGCTAAACAGAACAGCAGGGGGCGCTGAGGGGATGCGGTCAGGTTTCGCCCGGGCTCAGTCACGGGAGCTTTTCCCCCCCCATCGCCCCGCACGGCCTCTGATAGAATCAGTGTCAGCAGGGTTACTTTCTCCTATAACCGTTTAATCCATTTAGACCTGAGGCCGATTATTTTTCTTCTAAATCCTAAAAGTTTTCTGAAAGACCTACGTTTCTATATGTCAGACAGTGGCGCTCAACCTTTTCCATGTCAAGGACCCCCAGAATTATCTGTATTTGGCCGCGGAACCCCATCTGAAAATATGTTGTTCCCGTGACCCCCCCACAAGCAAAGATTTGAGTTAAAAACGTTCGCTCTGAAAGAATATATATTCAAAGATTCGCGCCACATTTTCGCGAACGAAAGCTCATAGCGCGGCACCGAGTGCCGCGCTATGAGCTTGTAGATCTGCTATTTTTCAATAGCTGAAGTATAACATAATGCTTTTGAAACACCAAAAGGGGATTCCCGTCCGGAATGGGTTAATGGTTTCATCGCCTATGTCCCCGAGACATTTCATAAGACAAATAAAGTCCCTTTCTCTTGTTACCCGGCAGGTTTCCTCCTTTTTTTTCTTTCCCCCCCTCCCTCCCTTTTTCCTGTGTGGACGCTGACTGAGAATGACATCCATGGCCAACATAAATTCCTCGAGCTGGGGAATAAGGAAGGCGGATACGGTTTTGAGATTATTGCGTCGTATAACAAGGCCGCTACTGATGATGAATGGTTACAGATTCGATTCCATTTACCAGCGGGTTGGCTGTCACTATACTGCAGATGGCAAAGGTATCATGGCAAAAAAATATATATATATCGAGGCAATTTGCAGCATGGAATTGTACACTTCGACATAAAAAAAGAAAAAGGAAAAGGTGATTTCCTTTGGTTTGTTATTCATAAACTGTAGTCGATGTACTCCCGGAGTCCCGTGGGCATGGATAGGGACGGATTAACCCCCACGAGGGCCCCTGGGCCGGTAATATTTGCAGGGCCCCCATAGCGCGCGTGCGCGCGACATTTTCGTGTTTTTATGTGTTTTTATCAACTTTTTAACCTAAATTTAACAAAATCAACAGCCAATGAAGGGTCCCAGGAGCCCTTTTCAGGGCGTCAAACCTAGTACCTCACGGTCCAATTTCCCCTGAATGCCAAGGGCCCCTGGGCCACGGCCCCACTGGCCCAATGGTTAAGTTGTCCCTGGCATGGAATTTTGTCAATTGTTAAAATTGATGAACTGGAGAGTGTGTAGAAATCTGTTTTCATTTTGGCCAGACAATCATTTTGTGTCAAAGTGTTATATTTGTTTTAACCAGGGCAGAACACAGTCTTTGGACGGAACGTCTTTCCATGCATCGCCAATTTAGTTTTATAGACACACACACACAAAATTCAAGGTCACGCCAGGGCACTTTCCTGGATGCTATCAGGAGAAGAAAAAAAACGTTTTGGCAAAATGCAGCCAGTTTGTAGCCGCAATGTTTTCTCTCTCTCTGAAGGAGACGAGCGGAAATGTCAGATCGTGTTCCCTTTTCACTCGTCAGAAAGGTGCAAGGAAAGGCAAACTCACAGCGTATGGAGCCAATATACCTTTTAGTTGTCAGCGTAGTGGAGAAGAGCTGCAGGCAGTGATGCAACGGAAAAACAAAGTACATTTTACTCAAGTACTGTGTACTTACCGAAGTATTACTTACTTTGTAGACTTTGATAATTATTTCAAAACATACGTTAACGACTCCAGCCCTATTTAACCAATTCTAAAAGAATGGCTTCTAAATCCTAACAGTTTTCTGAAAAACCTATTTCTATGTCAGTGGTGCTCAACCTTTTTCATGTCAAGGACCCCAAAAACTATATGCCGCCGACCCCCATCTGAACATATATTGTTCCAGCCTGACACCTCAGCATTGACTGCCTACACCTGGCCTATCAGGACGCTGCTCCGTGGATTTGCCTATAGGCTCGCAATGTGTTGCATTGTGAGCTTGTAGATCTGCTATTTTCAAATGTTTTGTATACATTTTATACACATTCTACAGTACATAAAAAGTTTGGTACTTCAAGTATATGTTGATGCTTAATACTTTTGTACTTTTACTCAAGGGAATTTGGAATACTGGACTTTACTTGTAAGTACCTACAATTCTACATTGTGGCATTTATACTTTTATTATGGAATTTATACTGGAAGAAGTACCTTTTTTGTTATACTTTAACTTAAGTATAACAAAAAAAAGGTACTTCTTCGATCACTGGCTGCAGGGTGCAGCTCAGACTGCTGGGACGTTTTGACAGATTTCCATTGTACACCCGGCCCCAGATATCAAATCTATCCAGGTCTTGGATAAAAGTCGAAGACCTGACAGGGAAAATTAGCGCTCTTATCGAAAACATGTGGGGACCAGACGAGTCAAGGAGAATGACCCAAAGCTGCCTTGCAAAACAGCAAACACATGGCGTCGGTGGAGTTATGACAGTCAGATTGGCCCAGGGAGGAGGACAGCTAAGATGGCTGACCCTCACATCTTCAAACAGCTAAATGAATGAATGACGTCTCTGGGCCTTTTACTTTCCACAGACATGTGGCTCACGGACAGAATGGCCTCCCTCTTCCAGACCATCTTCTATATAGGACAAGGCTTCCCAAACGTTTTAGTGGCGTGACGCCTCCCCAAAATAATCATATTTGAACTATAGTGGGGGACCCCCCACCCTGACTCTAGCACTTGAAGTTGTAGGAGTTGAGGCATCACATTTGGTTTGACTCTGTTCCACATGCAGATAATGTGAACATAGCCCATCTACAAGTAGATATAGGCAATTTTAACATGTTTTGTTATCATCATCATCATCATCATCATCAAAATAATAATAATTGATGATGATGACAATTATGATTAATAATTTTCTTGTGTATACTTGTGTCGGGATGTCCCGATACACTTTTTTCGTTCCCGATTCGATCCCGATACCACCATTTCTGTCAGTGTGTTAGCTGATACCGATACCGAATACCGATACCAGTGTTGTGATCTCGTGTTGTGTTTATAGCTATCTATAGCTATATATATATATCTCGTGTTGTGTTTACAGCAGACTCCTCACTCATAATGTGCACTTGCAGTTTTGGCAACTCGAAAGCAAACTCCACATGCCCGAACATTTTATTTACCTGCCATGTCAACCCCTTACCCCTGTGTCGGATCGGTGGTTAGACTGGCATATTCGCCGATACCGATACGACCCGATATGACAAATAAGGGCCGATACCGATACAGTATCGGGACATCTCTACTTATACTGTATGTTTTTTGTCTCCACCAGGCCGAAGGCATGGGGAGAGAGTATGTTTTGCACTCCGTCCGTCCGTGTGTCCGTCCGTCCGTCCGTCCGTCCGTCCGTCTGTGAACAGCTAATCTCATAAACCACCCTCATTGGCTACGATTGGCTTCTAAACTTTTCAGGAGTACCCCGCTTTGTACCCGTTTTGTACAAATCGCCACAACTACTCAACGCAGTGTCCGATTGTGGTGAAACTGTGCATGCATATTCCCACTAGGCTTTGGAAGAAATGCCACTTGACAGTTTTCAAATCAGCCTCATGGTGGCGCTACAACAGGCCAAGCCATGTCGCACGCATGACTGGCTATTTTCACTATTTTTGAGGGGCGCTATAGGCCTTCGAACGCTAAAACAGTCTCGACCCTTTGGTGTGGTTTGAGCCATTGAATTCCATGCGTTGAATCACTAGGGTCAACGTGGGTCAACGTGCAACAAGACATATCACACTGCAGGGACAACGCTAAAACCGTCTTGACCCTTTGGTGTGGTTACGGCTTTGGTCTAGTTTCAGTCGACTAAATATCATAAGATTTTAGTCGACTAAATGTACAGTTGATTTAGTCGACTAAAAAGCATTTTGGAGGGCCTTGATGCCGTCGTAATGACACAGCTCACAACAGCTCACAACGCTTGTAGATCGGCTATTTTCAGCATGCAACCAAGTGTAAAATGACTTGATACTGGATTTCTTCTCTACTGGGACCCTTCCTAACATTTTAGTCTATAGTTTTAATTTGTTGACGAAAATGTCAGTATATTTAGTCTTCGTTTTAGTCACCATAGCTTAGTTTTCATTCAGTTTCCATTTAGTTTTCGTCAGTGAAAAAAGGTATAGTCGACGAGCACTTTTCGTCATAGTATTAGTCGACGAAAACAACACTTTGAAGAGGCCCAGAGTTCTTCTTTCCCATGTGGCTATAATGGCTGTGCATGGAGCCCCACCGGGGCACACACACACACACACACACACACACACACACACACACACACACACACACGCACACACGTTTATATTGCTCCTAAACATTTTGCCAAACATCACACTCACACTCCTATCCTCCTGGTGGAGACCTGTGCCCAGAAGGGCACTTTTTCTAGTTGGTTTTATTTTTCTTCTGTTGAGTGAGAAAACATTATGCTAATCATCTGGGGGTTCCCCAAAATGATGAATTCCAAGTCATTTGTTTTGGCCAGTTTGTGTCAGCGAGCAAAGGTAGCAACTTCCAGCAAGACAGACAATACGGTTGATGGCTTGCCGCTTCTGTCATTTGTAATCAAGCAAAATGACTGAAGGAATATGAAATTCATGTGAGAGACGCACATGTCAAAATGGAGAAAAATATATATCCTGGCAATAATGAATAAATGTCAGCCGCGGCATGTAAAAGAACTGCAGTGTCCCACTGAATCTGACCATCGCAGAGCTTCAGAGATATTTAAAAATATTCTGAGATATTATACTTTTAGACAAGACAAAGCTTTGGTTTTATGACTGAGCAGAAAATAATGTGTGGTTCCCTGTGGTCAAAGTTATCCTTCCCGGAATTAAAGTTTATACAGAGAAAACCCTGATGAAGTCAGGCGGTGGAGTCAATGTTTTTTAAGGTTTCAAAAAAAGCGTGGGAGACTATAGCGCACTGCAGGCAGCGGCTCGCCGTCGTGCATTATTATAACCGCTACCGGAGTTTGTTGTTCATGGCGCCGAACTCGGGTTCCAAAGCGAGCCGCAAGCGCCTGTCCTGTTACTCATCTCATGGCCTTTTACGACTGTCAATCGGAATCGCAGGAATCTAAACAAAAACCAAATGTTTTCCACGTCAGAGATCTTGGGAAAGGAACCTGGGTCTACTGCAGGGAGTCCGAATAAAAGGGAGGAGTGGGAGTCGATTATTGATTGATCTGGGTGGAAAAGGGTCAATTGTTCTCTACATCATGGAGATGAATTGAAATCAAATTATAAGATGGAGCCGACCATCCGCGCACACAGTGTTGCAGTTCACATGGTGTCATGGGTTCCTGACAAACACACACACACACACACACACACACACACACACACACACACACACACACACACACACACACACACACACACACACACACACACACACACACACACACACACACACACACACACACACACACACACACACACACACACACACACACACACCTACTATACATGCATGAACACGGAGGCGTTAAACGGCCAATTGTTCTACATATGGAGACGAATTGCGATGAAATTGTAAAACTGAGCCAATCAGCCACACACGCGCGCACGCACGCACGCACACGCACACACGCACACGCACACACACACACACACACACACACGGTCTCCATCTCATTCCGTGTCTCTCCCCATTAACTAGAGGTGATTTACTGCCGCCTCTAATAGTCCAACCATGGGAATATTATTTCCATGCACGGTCTGAGAAAATAGACGTGGTAAACAAACGTGGTATGCTGCAGTGGTGTGGGACAGATCTGATCAAATGGAGGTTGCTTGTCACACACAGCTGCATCCTCCCTCCCCCCCACAGTAATTCAAAGAAATCCCTGGAAGAGGTCCAGCAGGAATGTATTCAATAAGCGACTAAGCATTCTTCTCGCACCGTATACACAGTATATACACAGGACAACAACATGGCCCACACAAAGAAGATATGGTGATTTAGAGAAGATGGGCTTTGACACAAATGACATCTTCAGGGAAAATGGGACTACACCCTTTTATGACCCAACAGCCTTGGAGCGGAGAGGAGTGTGAGAGAGAGAGAGAGAGGGGGGGGCAGCCCTCTGCGGACCACTTTTGAAAGATGCGAGTGCATTTAGTAGACAACACACACACACACACATACAATGAATGTCAGTGCATTGATAAACACACACAGAGATGTGAGTGCGACAACATTAGCATACACAAACCACATACACCGAAAGATATGAGCGTGCACGCGCGCATGCGCACACACACACACACACACACACACACACACACACACACACACACACACACACACACGTTATACTACAAAAAGGGAAGTACAGTAAGAGATGTCCTTGGATCGCACAGGAGGAATAAAGCCGCGTTCAGAATCCTCAAGTTATTGTTTTTTGTACCACATTTATCAAGAGCTTCAATTTAAGCAGTAAAAAGAAAAAATACTTCTGGAGTTTCAGATGCCCGAATGATGGTGTGGATGATGAGAAATGAGAGGCTGAGTGCCATTATTCCGTTTTGGGCGGGAACCCCTTTCGGTGTTTTAAGCATTATGTTATACTTTAGCTATTGAAAAATAGCAGATCTACAAGCTCATAGCGCAGTACCAAGGGCCGCGCTACGACCTTGTAGGTCTGCTATTTTTGAAAAATCGTGAAAATGTAATGCAAATCTTTGAATACATATTCTTTCAGAGCGAACGTTTTTAACTAAAATCTTTGCTTCTGGGGAGTCCCTGGAACAACATATTTTCAGATGGGGGTCGGCGACCAAATACATATCATTTTTTTGGGAAAAAAAAATGAAATATTGAGAACCACTGACATAGAAACAAGGTTTTTCAGAATATTTTCATAATTTAGATAGAAGACATTTTTTCAATTTCGTCCTCAGGTCTAAATGTGTTATGCTGATGTTTGGTGACTCCTAGCTGGCCTCTCCCGCTCTGTTTATCACCCTCATTGAATAGAATTGGAATTGAGTCAGAGGAGAGGCTGTGGACTGCATGAGGATGGTGGGGTGGTACTAAAAAAAAGGGTTTTGAGTCAGAGGAGAGGCTGTGGACTGCATGGGGATGGTGGGGTGGTACTAACAAAAAGCTGTATTAGCCCATGTAGGCGTCGCAATTAAAAAAAAAAAGTCTTCTAAATCCTGACAGTTTTCTGAAAAACCCATGTTTCTATAATGTCAGTGGTTCTCAAACATATTCATGTCAAGGACTCCAAATATATATGACATTGGCCGCCGGACCCCCCATCTGAAAATATGTTGTTCCATGAAGGGACGGGACGCAAAGTAGCAAAGATTTGAGTTATAAACCTCGCTCTGAAATAAAGATTTCGGGCACATTTTCACGATTTTTCAAAAAATAGCAGACCTACAAGCTCGTAGCGCGGCACTCGGTGCCGCGCTATGAGCTTGTAGGTCTGCTATTTTTCAATAGCTAAAGTATAACACAATGCTTAAAACACCAAGAGGGGTTCCCGCCCAGAATGGGTTATAGGTGGGGTGAACTGTACTGTATGTTTCCCCCCCCATCCATAATGAAGGATGGATGGCACTGATGCAGCATAAATCAAAGGGGAGCTAGGGCAAGTACTGCATATAAACAAGAAGATATATAGCTGGCATGGCTTGCTTGACATTGGGGGGTGATTTCGCCATTGCCGGATTTGTTTTCCTGTGTTGATTTTGACAGCAAATGTCGCTTTAGTTTTAAGTCATATTTGAGTAATATTCCATTTAGTTGTATAGTCACATTTTAGTCATCTGAAATGTTTTAGTCAACTAAACATCGCAAGGTTTTAGTCGACTGAATATACAGTTGGTTTGTCGTCAATGTTGGCAGGCCTTGATGACGTCGTAATGGCCAATTGTACACTTGCGCTCTGAGAATAGCAGATCTACAAGCTCACAACGTTCCACAGTATGACGTGTTCTGAGTTATTGTCAGCATGCAACCAGGCATAAAATGTGTGTGCGTGTGCTGCTTCTCGATCAGGATGACATTGGTCCAAGTTGTGTGTGTGTGTGAGCTCAAGTGGCCTAAGCAGCTTCTCTTGGGCTTGCTTTTGGAGACCTAACCGCTTGATTCTCTTGCAGAATCTGGCAGCTCTGATTCTGACAGCAGGTGTTCAGAAAAGTAGCAGTCTAGAAATGCTATGTAGCCATACTAGTACCCTACCCTACAAGACATTGCAATGATTGCATGTTTTAGTACTTTTTATTTTTGTTCCTGCAATGTTCCCCAAGCAAGACCCAAAGGTTGCATTCTCCATTAAGTTCAAATCCGGTGGTACAACCATGTGGGAAATGGTTTTATTGTGACCCCACATTAGCGTTACACAGCGATGCTGTGCATTAACCAAACCACCATAGAGCATGACTATGAATGGATATTTGAAGTCCCGCAAGCATAACGATAACCACTGTTTGCCAGTATAGAGCGTGGCAGTCCCCCTTTCAGAATGACAAAGGACTCAGAAGAGAATTTCCCAAGCATTTTTCCCATAGACGTTTCAAAAAGTATTCATTTAAAGATCTATGTAAGCCTCGGACAAAGCCAACTCAGATCGTGACAAATCATGACAACAAACACAATGTTTTGGGCCGAACAAATAATTAGAAAGACGAAACAAAAGGCAGGGTACGACACTTTTTGTTTTGTTCTTCTTTGCTTTGTTTCTTCTTACTAAATATTTGATCGGCCCAAAAGATTGTTTATTGCCATGATGATTTGTCACGAGCCAAGTTGGCTTTGTCCGCGCCGTTAACGTCTTAGATAAATACTTTTTGAAAACTCCACGGGGAGAGGGAGGGAGACTTGTCACTTGACACTGTCACTTGCTGGTTCAAGAGCTTTTTATTTAATGTCCAACATGCAACGTTTCGGTCTTTCGACCTTCCTCAGGCATGATTCAGAATAGGCTGACATGTCACTAAACAACCAATCAGAATGTAATCATCTAAACAGGTAGCAGCTGCATAGTCCACAGTCATGTGACTCTTAAAGTCACAGTGCTTCTGTGACATTCCTCAAATACTATTGGAAATAACAAATTACAATAGTACATTAGTAAGTCGAGTGTGCGGAGGTCTTCCCATCGAAAACTCTACGGGGGAAATTAATGGGGAATTCTCTTCCCGGGCTCATTGTCGTCATGAAAGGGGGCGGGACTGTGACTGCTATTTTTTTAATAATTGTGAAAATGTGGTGCAAATCTTTGAATATATATTCTCACACTTCACAGGGAACATGTATAACTCAAATCTTTGCTTCTGTTGGGGTCCCTGGAACAACATATTTTGAGATTGGGGTCGGCGGCCAATTACATTTTTGGGGTCCTTGACAGCACCACTGACAGAAACATAGCTTTTTCAGAAAACTGTTAGGATTTAGAAGACCTTTTTTTTTTTTTGTAAGAATCGGCCTCAGGTCCAAATGGGTTAAGGCACCTCTTCTGAAGAGACAGTGGGCAGAGATGCCACGGGGCATAGTGAGTGACATGAAGTTGCTATACCAACAAACCCCCTTAGTTGGACTGCTTGGTAACCTGAACCACGTGAGAATCACACCAGGAAACACTTGGGGCTAAAAGGTCACCTACCCCCCCCCCCCCCCCCCCCCCCACACACACACACACACACACACACACACACACACACTGGAAATAAGCAAATAGGATAATTAAATGAAATCGTGTCAACAAAGATAATGGAGAAGACCAGTGTTGAATCTAGGTTTGATCATGAAAAAGCTTTCTTTTTGGGTATAGGGTATACACGTTTGCGTGTGGGAGCGCCAAGTGAGAGAGTGCTTCACTGCAGCGCAGCACTGTGGAGTGCTGAGAACAGTTGAAGCCAGCTCGTTTTTGGAGGCGAGTTTGTGTTGCAGGCGTCAGTTTTTGTATTTCCACTAGAAGCTCAAGTGTCTAACGCCATGGGCAAATCTGTCGCACTGCGATCCGAGTGTGTGTGTCTTTGGCCACTTTTCCGTGCTGGGCAGGTTGTGTGTTGTTGTTGGCGTTCCATGTTGTTGTTTTGCCGTGAATGTCGCGTGTCCGCTGTCCGTGTATATTCTCGGGCCCAGCGCGTCACGGAAAGGGAAACCACGGAGCTGGGTTGAAAACGCAGGGTAGGGTCGGTGACGTATCGCGACCGTGACACATGCTACACGTGTGTGTCACGGTCTATGACTTGCCTATAACTGAACTTACTGCGGACGAAGTGTGCGCTCACAACTTGTTACCGTCAGAATTGTAATAATAGATGTCACTGGGCGTCTATTGAAAATGACTTACTGTCGCTGCTAGTGTGAAGGCACGCATTACGGAGGAATACCAGACGAGTCGCCCCTTTACCAACTCGCCACCGGGCGTACAGCCGGCGGAACTGCGCGGCCTGGTATTCCTAAAGTAACCTAAGTAAATTATGCTTAAACGGTTAAACCTTAAAACCTTAACCTCAGTTAAACCATGCCTAAACCTAACCCTATACCTAAACTTAACCCCAGTAAAACTATGCTTAACCCTAAACCTATTTCTTTCTTTTCAAAATCTTTTTATTCAGGTTTTTGACAGTAGCCCAGGGGCAAGTATTAAACAGACATAAAATATAAAAATAAAACTCAATCCCCTATCCCACCCTCCCCCCACCCACAATCCCAAGGATAGTCGGAAAAAAAGTCTGGAGGAAATAAAATAAATATATATATATACACACATACACAGAATACATGCATACATAATTACAAAAATTAAAAAAAATAAAATAAAATGCAGATTTTTCATAGCAGAGCAGATTTTGTTTCCGCTGTGGTTTGGTGTTGGCCGAGGCATAGGCACGGCACACTATGCAGTTTGTGTGTTGTGGTAGAATGTCATAAACGGGCCCCTAAACCTATTTCTAACCTTAGCGGTCGGTGTGAGGGGCGAGATGTTTTTGGGGCGACCGTACCATGATACCTTACGGAGATGCACAGCTGCATGCCTGCATGGCATTCAATGACAACGTGCGTTACAGCACAAGGGCGACAGTGGTATTACCACCACAGGCCATGCATATCACATTCACCACATTATTTAGCTTGAAGGGTTTGTTCAACTTGCTGTCAGCAGTTTAATTCCCCTGGGAGTCGTTCAGCTGATTCGCTCTGAATGTTTTTGTTTGACAGGTATGTCATTGTGCTAGCTTGTTTAGTTCGAGTTCGTTTTTTTTTCCTTCAAACGTTTTGCCCAATAAACATACATCAAACCTTGTCAAAGAAAAAAGAAAACGGGGGGGAAAGGGGGGGAAAAATCAGTTCCTTGACTTATCTACTTTTCTAACCCATGAAAACCAGGAAAGCATGTGTGTCATTTTAGATTTTTGTGTTTGGCTATTCAAAAATAACGGATAGACAACCTTTCTGCACTGCAAGCTATTCAGGGTGAGCGACAAAATAGCAGCCAGGAGAATGAATATATGAATACATAAAGACACCGAGAGCTCCCAGCCAGCAAACTGGTGCTGTGGGAACCAACACATGGGCACCGGTCACGAGGACGTCCCACACTAACATATGTGGATGTACTCAAGAAAGATGCAGGAGCGCAAAGCACCAACAAGCTGGCCAGGATGTATGGAGAACCGGGATGACTGGAGGTGACGATGGAAGGCTCGTCTGAGGACGACCTAGAGAAGCTTGTACATCTTCTATTTTCTTTTATTATTTAAAAATATATATTGAAAGTGTTTCAAGCACTTTCGATATTTGAAAAATGTAGTTTGGAAGGCATTTGTAGAATGGGCCTCAGGTCCTAATGGGCTAAACAGTAAAATATAAGCCTGTAACGATCGTGAATTCACGATGAATTTGAGGCTGACAAACGTTTGGGTTGTCGGTCCAGTGGAACAGAGAAACAGCGAGCTGTGTTTGTTCTGTGGCATGGGAACAGGCGTCTGAAATACCAGACATTAGTGCACACACACACACACACACACACACACACACACACACACACACACACACACACACACACACACACACACACACACACACACACACACACACACACACACACACACACACACACACACACACACACACACACACACACACACACACACACACACACACACACACACACACACGAGCCGGCCGCTATGATATACACAATGCCCTGGCGCAATCGATCTGTGTGGTGTCTGTCCGGTGTTGCCAGATTCTGCGAGCGAAAAGAGCAACCAGGTCTATGAAAACAAGTCCAAAAGAAGTGACTATGGGCCATATGAGCACACACACACGTGCACACGCACACACGCACGCACACGCACACACACACACTTTAACATTTAAAAAAAGCTCAAGTTATGAGCTTGTAGACGAGCCATTTTCACAGTTTACACAAGAAAAGAAAGAAAAAAAAGTGGAATGCAAATGCAATTATTTGGCGGTTCTTGAAATTAAAATGTTTCAGAACCTCCACTGGTTTAAACACCATTAGGAAACAATCCCAAATAAGCAAAGAATATACGCTTTATAGAAACAAGCCTCAAAATCCGCAAACCACCAATATTTACAAGCAATCGACGTTACAGAACGAAGCCCAAAGTGGCTTATAACAAGCTGACATGGCACAACTGGTGCCGTCTCCTTGAGCCATGCAGTCAGGCTGAGTTGAAGGCTCGACTGCACAGAAAAAAGCCAATCTACAAGCTCTTTTTGTTTTTTATCCCACGATTTTGCAACCCATCTGTTCACCCATTGTCAATTATCTAATGTAATCCTGGGCGCTACACTTCCTCTGCCAACCTGGGGGGGCAGCAGACTGACCTCATGCTTCCTTCTATGATTACATGATTGGAGGAAGGCCCCTCTCATCCTGATTGGATGAAGGCTTTGCCACCCGCCCCCAAAACTGAAACTAGGGGGGGGGGGGGGGGGGTTTACCTCAGGGGCTCACTGGGGACAGGGAGGAACTCCTTATATGGTCAGCATACTCTATAGTAGGGAGGATTATCAAAAAAAATAAGTGATATTTGAATGAAGCGAAATCACTGAATATACCTTTAATTTCCCCTCCATCAGGCGCCCCGGCTGGCCAGGGGGAGGTAGTTTAGAGACCAGGATTACTGCATGTTTTTTTTTGGGAGGTTACCTACCCTAGGGGACACGGTCTACAAGCTCACCACGCAATGTGTTGTTGTGAGCTTGTGTAGATCAGCTTGTATTTTCGGTGCGCGCGGCGACAGCGTCATACGACGGAGCATGTATGTCGTCTCTGTCGGGTGGACAGCTCATATGTGTCCAAAACCGTCACTTTTCAGGATCCAAATTCAAAAGCAGTAGCAGATCTAACAAGCTCATAAAACGTGTCGTGTTTTTGATGAGTTTGCGCGACACAAAACGTTGAAATATGGAGATGGTTTCCGCAGGACAGCGACGATATGTTAACCCATTTTGGGCGGGAACCCCTTTTGGTGTTAGCATTATGTTATGCTTTAGCTATTGAAAAATAGCAGATCTACAAGCTCATAGCGTGCCACCGAGTGGCGCGCTACGAGCTTGTAGGTCTGCTATTTTTGAAAAGTCGTGAAAAAGGGGCCGCAAATCTTTGAATATATATTTCAGAGCGAACATTTTTAACTAAAATATTGGCTTCCGGGGGGTCCCTGGAACAACATATTTTGAGGGGTCCGTGGCCCAATAGAGATAATTCTGGCGGTCCTTGACATGAAAAAGGTTGAGCACCACTGACATAGAAACATGGGTTTTTCAGAAAAATGTTTAGATATATTTAGAAGCATTTTTTTGTATCGAGCATGAGCATGAGGCTCCCACACCACCACCCATGCAGTCATGTCCATTATATGCAAATACAGACACACACACCGTTCCACTTCCATGCTCATGCATGGCCCAACCTCATAAACACACACACACACACACACACAGGCACACACACTCACACTCCATTAAAAACAAACATGGGCTCCTGGCTCTGTTTATCTGATCCAAAGGGCCAACAGACGCCTCTCTGTCCTTCTCTCATCATCAGGACACCCCCCCCCCCCCCCCCCCCCCCCCCCACACACACACACACACACACAAAACTAGATTTATGAGGCTGCAGCGTACAGCCAAAACCCTGCCTGCCGACCCTTTCCCACAATCCTCTCTGCTCCTCTGTCTTCTTCCCCACTCCCTCGTTGAGTGATATGCAGCCGCCGCGTCGGGAGCCTTCCTACAGTGGGGTCGATGACACGGCGGGGGCCCTTATTGGTCAAATAGAACTTGAAGAATAGTTTGTAAAAGTTTGTTTTAGCGGAGCATTTTATTGCCAGATGGGAGGGGGGGGGGGGGGGGTGGGGGGGGGGGGATATGGGGGCTTGGCATTGACCACACACTGCGAGAGAAGGAAAGCCATACTGAGTCAGATATAGTTACTGGAAAAGTGTTTGGAAGACTTTAGATTTAGATTTATCTCACATACACACGACTGTACGCGACGTGTACTGATGAGGTATAAGCGTCCACAATAGGCCTATCTCACAGCATTTCCCAGCCCCCTTTCGGAGCTAGTGGTGATAGCGTGACGTCACTCCATAGACACTACATGCTAACATTTAAGAAGTCTACAACTTTTGTTTTCTCAAGGTAAGGTTTGTTCTATCTGTTCGAGCTGATTTACCATCTTGTTTGCTTCATAATAATATTGGTCTGTCACATTTTTACATTAGGAAATGTACTTAGATTCTCCAGAGAAAAAAACGTGTAAATGCTAATGTTAAATGACACCACTAGCTACCGGAAGGGGGAGTGGAAAGGGGGCTGTGAGATAGGCCTATTCACTCATTAGCCAGCTATAGAGAGAGACGGGGAGTCACCTCCCAATGTGTGAATGAATGAGCCATTGTAAAGCGCTTTGAGCACTTGGAAAAGCGCTATAAGATGCAATTCATTAGTGGTGCTTATATGCTTTTTATTACCCCAAAATCGTCCCCATGCACATCACACCCACTGGTGTATAGGCTACAGTGGTCCCGCCACACTTGTCTGACGGCCAGAGGAAAGCCCAATATGTATGTCGCACGGCACTGTCGCATGCCAACAAGAACACAATTTCAAACTAGTATTCATCATCGTCAACACTCAACAGCATCGTGCGATGACGTCCCAAATACATTACAAGGACAAGGAAAATGTTGTGAACAAACACGGCTGTGCTTAGATACTTTGTTGAACATTATGTCTATGCGCCCGTGCGCCTTACAGCCGAGATCCAAGCCATTCTACGTATTTTTGTAAACTCGTCAATCTGGGTTCTTTGATGCTGTCTCCATGCTGGAAAGCTGAAAATCTAATTCCGTTTTATGGCTCATTCCCTCGACGTGACCTGCTGTGGCACTTATTTACTGAGCAAGTCTGCACCATTGTGAGGTCAGTTTAAAAAAAGAACGTATACAAGCACACCGGATAGTCGCTCAATGTAAACAAGCCAGACAAGTATGGCGGCCGCTACCACGTGACACATATGTTGACGCCCCCTCCAGGAGATTTTGGTACACAATATAAACACATTTTGGGACCCCACTTTGCATGTGACACACACTGCCATATAAATACCAGCAAGACTCCCTTTAGTAGAAACAGGGTTTAAGTGGTTAAAGCACTTGCGAGGACAGGATGCCTTTTCACATGCAGTTCAGAGGATGTTCCCTGCCAAGGCTGGCGCTGAGCGTACGGCAGAGGTCGTCCTGGGAAAGCGCCGCGTAGGTCAACAATACAACTGGGGTGAATTCCGACAGAGGGCGTGAATGAAGGTCCATGCGGGAGCGCACACACTCTGTGTGATTCACAGTTTGGATGTCAACACCACACACCCACCCACAGACACACACACACACACACACACACATTCTCATTTCTCTTGATCTTTGTCCATCTATTTCTCTTTTGCTTGGCGTTCTTTTGTCTTGCTTTAATGGTGTTTTTCCTCTTGTTTCTCTGCCATACCGCATGCGCGCGCCAATACACGCACTAATCTCTATTAGGGCATTAAGCAACTAGTCGACTAGTTTACTAGTCGACTAGTAAATCCACTAGTCGACCTTGTTGGTACTAGTTGACTAGTTGATAAGAAAAAAGAAAGAAACAAAAGTTTATTTTTATTTTTTTCCCCCCGATTTTGTAGGCCTCAAGATCAGGTAGATTATAGTTATAGTCACCATGTACACAGTTTTTCAATGTACAAATATTTATTTAAAAAATATATATATATATTTTTTTTTAATTTATTTAATTTTTTACATAATAGGTAGTTAAACAACTAGTCGACTAGTCGACTAGTAAACTAGGCAACTAGTCAACTAGTAAAAATGACTAGAAGTGAATGCCCTAATCTCTATAGGGTAGCCCTATATCGTCTCTTGTCGGGTGGACACCTCATATGGCCACAACTGTTATACTCCTCTTCAGGATTCAAATAAAAAAAAAAACATCAAATCAGCAGAAGATCTATACAATCAAAATATGTCGCTTCGCGCCACGTTTCGAGCTTGTAGATCTGCTACTTTTGATGCTTCAGTGTGACGCTGTAGTGTATGGTCAAAGTAGGGCATTCATTTATCACTAACATCTATCTGTCTCACGCACGCGCGCACACACGCACACATACACACACACACACAGTGTCACACACACACGTCTACATCATTATCTCAGAAACATCTGTCATGGGTGGAGACCGCATCGAGCCAAAATAAATTACCAAGAAGAAACAAAATAATGTGACGATTATCATGAGCGCTGAATGTTATGTATCAAGGGGACAAAGACAGCAAAAAACCACAAGGATCTTTATTATGTTTCGCCGGTCTCACCAGAGGCAAAGAAATAAACACGAAACCTTCGCATCAACTCAATTTCTCCTCTTTGTAAAAAAAACAAACAAATACAAAAAAACAAAAATGAGGGCATTTTTGGCAGCGTGACAGGAAATCACGAGTTGAATTAAACTCTTAAAACTTTAAGTCTCTGTCCAAAAACAGAAGGCCATGAGAGTGGAAACAGAAACGGAGGGAATGTTGGCAGCGAGATCTTAAAACTGCATGCCCCCCCTCTCGCAAGTTTTTACACGTCTTTATTATTTCACTAAAATGGCTCGCCTCCCCTGGTTTTGGCTCTTCTCTCTTCGTTTCTCAACCTCTTCTCTTAATGGAAGTCATTTGTCAAACGGGAGAGACAGATAAACATACTTTTTTTTTGGCCGTGGGGTTTTGAAAAAGTGAAGATCATTCTGTCCCTTCATCATCTCCCCCTGAAAAAGGGCTATAGTTTTTGTGTGTGTGCGACACTGTGCGTGTGCGTGCGTGCATGCGTGTGTTGTTAGTACATTCATTCAACAATTCTTTGTTCCTCCCTTCAGTTCCAGTTCTCCCATCATCGTCCATGGAGTCCACTTGGCATGCAGCTATACCTCGGCTGACAGACTTCCACCCAAAGTGACAGCTTGCCTGTCTGACTGTCTGCCTGTCCTCCCTGCAAGTGCCCAGATGCTCATGTGCATGTACAGTATGTGTGCATGCATGCACGCACGCACGCACTCGCACGTGGCCGGCCACACGCACATGAGACAGTATACACATAATACTTGCACAAACTCACAAACATGCATGCATGTTGATGACAAACACTGATGATCGGTTAAGCATGCACAAGCGTGCGCACACACACACACACACACACACACACACACACATACAGTCACACACACTCTGACAGGGTGACTGTGAATTAATTTGGCTTGACTACAGAAATCTGGCTCAGATGATGGCCCGTATTTGACAATCAATGAGGGGTCCAACAAATGACAAACACAGGTCCAACTTCTCAAATGAAGGGAAGCAACAAGCTTTGCATAAAAGTAGGGACTGCTCTCTCTCTCTCTCTCTCTTTCTCTCTCTCTCTCTCTCTCTCTCTCTCTCAATGTGGCTGCTCATGACAGACAGTGACAGCAGACACCTCCGGCCCATCAGCGAGAGACAGCCAGGCGCTCAGCGGGACCCACATTCACAACATCAGGCTGTCTAGAGAGCTCGAGTCTGCATGCTACATGCTGGGCATTCGTTGTCATCATCCGTTTTTTTAGTTTTGCAAAGAGATAGCATCGACTTCCTTCCATTATTATTATTAAAGCCATCCTCACAGTTATGAGTGTGGGTTATTGTTATTAAAATAAAAAAATCACACCCGTGTGAACTGAGTGGTGTAAGGTTTTATATAGCATGATCAGCTGTGGTCTGACGTAATGTCTGACGTTAAAGATCTTTGGCTAGGTAGACTCGTCTTCTGATGTGATGATTTGTGACCATGAAGTTGATTCAGCTGGAGTTTTTGTCCGATGTGAGGTATTATATAAGGTAAGGTATTATATAGCCTGATCAGCTCTGATCTGACGTAATGAAATCACACCTGGATGTGATTTCACAACTGGCTTTTTTTGTGCAGAGAAAATGACCACGGTTGCTACGGTCATCCAGTTCACCCGGGTGTGATTTAATTACGTCAGAAATTATTTTGAACATAGCAACCATGGTCATTTTTTTCTGCACACAAAAGCCAGTTGTAGGAGTGGTTTACACCACTCAAAAAGGATGCCAGGAACGGAGCCATTTTTTATTTGGCCTCCTGACCCTGTATCCGTCTTTCCATACACATGTCCTTCCTCTCTTCCTTGCGTTCCTTCCAAACGCAGTTCTGGGACTGACTGACTGACTGACTGACTGACTGACTGACTGACTGACTGACTGGCTGACTGACTGACTGACTGGCTGACTGACTGGCTGACTGACTGACTGGCTTACTGACTGGCTGGCTGACTGGTCATTATAGACCAGTGATTCTCAACCTGTGGGCCAGTGAAGACTGGTGGTGGGCCACGAGGGTATCGCAAGTGGGCCCCTTCATATATTCATATAATAAAAACCTCAACCAACATGAGTTTCTTGGAGATAACTTAAAGTATATAAGTTCCATTGATCGAAGCCGGGAACGCAATCAACTGATCATTCAAATAATCGTGAGAACGCATACGACCCACCTGACAAGAGGGCCCTGATCCAGAAATCCAGAGTGTTATGATTCGACATTTTGTAGATAAGTGTAGATTCCGTCGACTACAACTATGACAAAACATGACTACTGTACCTTGTTTCACCGACAAAATCTAAATAAAAACTAAGCTATGGTGACTAAAACTAAGATATACAGACTACAACTAAGATATACAGACTAAAACTAAGATATACAGACAATGTTGTCAACAAATAAAAGTCACAGTCGTGTGAAGTGAATAATATATTATTTATGCCCCAAAATCTATAAATCTCACACTTAACCCATTCTGGGCGGGAACCCCTTTTGGTGTTTTAACATAAGGGTTATGTTATACTTTAGCTATTGAAAAATGTTTGAAAAATCGTGAAAATTAGACACAAATCTTTGAATATATATATTATTTCAGAATACTTTTTTTTAATTTCGATGTCAGGCCTAAATGGGTTAAGGCAACCGGCCGGTTCCACGCGCTGCACAAGGTGCCCTTTTTTCACTTGAGCACCTGCCCCTCTAAATGTCTGTGCACGCCACTGCTCGGCTGGCACAAATTACATCATAATTGACCCTAAATAATCCACAGACTTGGCTGGCACGAATCGCATGTTCTTAATTTACCCTGAAACAAACATTTATAGTTAGGCTCTAAACAAACATTAAAGGTCCATAGGCTGGCCTATACTGTATATGATGTAATGTCGTAAAGGGGAGGCATACTATGATCCGACGGAGCATTGGTTCGAAGGAGCATTGGTCCGAGGTGCGTTGGGGGTCGGGAGAGGGTTAGGTTTAGGTGTGCTGCCCCGGGGGAGGTTATAGGGTTAGGGTGAGGGTTTGAGGTAGGTTGTCGTTCGGACCAATGCTCCGTCGGACCAAACACATGAACCCGTCGTAAAGCCATGCATTGGAAGGGCTATAGCACGCCTCAAATAATAGGCTGAGCACTCAGGAGGGCAGATCTGGGCCAGGCTCATGCCTGCCCAGGGCTTTGTATGCTGTGGACATATAACCCACTCCCAACACAACAACTCCAGTTAATACCACTTCTTAGGCTAAATCAGGGGTTCTCAACGTTTTTGGCCGGGGACCCCCGGAAATAGCCTGGTTAATAAACCAGACCGAATCAGCCGTTGGCAAAAAAAAGTTGCCTACCAGCGGATTTCGGTCTGGCGAGGCTCAGTAGCACGCCTCTTTCCTACAATCGAGAACAGGTCGGACCAATCGGGACACGGTATGCAATATAGGCGGGCTTTGGTACAGTGACGTTCAATGCTTGAGACTTTTGACTGACAGTAGCTCTGACCAATTGCGTCAAAGAGAAAATGTTCCCCGGGAAATGAAATCCAAGTGGAGCCAGCCCAGACTGATATACCGCGACAGTGTTGTGTGATATTAGTCTGGCTTATTAGCCAGGCTACCCCGGAAATGCTTTGGCAATGTCTCGGGACCCCCGCCCCGCCCCCTCCCGACCCCCAATATAAATTGACTGCTACAATAACCTTAACCCATTTTGGGCGGGAACCCCTTTTGGTGTTTTAAGCATTATGTTATAATTTAGCTATTGAAAAATAGCAGATCTACAAGCTCGTAGCGCGCCACCGAGTGGCGCGCTACGAGCTTGTAGGTCTGCTATTTTAGAAAAATTGTGAAAATATATATATATTTTTTTTTGGAAATTAATTTGGGGACCCTCCAAAATAATTTGGCGACCCCCCGAGGGGTCGCGACCCACGGGTTGAGAACCCCTGGGCTAAATGACAGCAATATCAGTAATGTTTATCTGTTTACAACAGTGGTTCCCAACTTCCCAAACTCTTTCATGTCAAGGACCCCCAAAATGACACTAATTATCCCACGGACTCCCTTTTGAAAAGACATGCCAGGGACCCCCTAAGAGAAGATGTTTACGGCTCTAGCAGTGATTCTCAATCAGTTTAATTTCAAGGACCCTCAGTTTGACATGCATTAGGCTACGGACCCCCATTTAATGGCATTTCTATCTCTGGGACTTTGTACACTCTCAGAGTTACAGACCCATAAGGGTCCATTTGGTTCCAAACTATCATTTAGCTGGGTACCCCCGGAACTCCCTCAAGGACCCCTGGGGGTCCCCGGACCCCACTTTGGGAACCACTGGTTTACAATATACAGTAAATAATATTATCTGCGTATAAATGAAAAACACCACAAATGCAAAAAGTATACAGTATGTATGTCATATAAATGCTATTTCCGCCACCGTTTCCTCCTGACGGCTGCAACCCACAACTTACATAGACAGGGCAATAGGCAGAGATAATGTGCTCTGCAGAGTGCCCCTTTCCAGTTCTCATTATGCAAGTTGCCCTTTGTGCGGTGGTGGTATACAATTCTATGCTAGACTGTTAACAAAAAAAAGCCATCATCAACTATTCACCACCAGGTCTCCCTCGTCTCTCCAGTCCCTCTCTGTGATGAGGTGGTTTCAGTCAATCTGGTCTGTCCAATCGATTTTGCCGCCGCTGTTAAGTGCCTCGACTCGTCTCGAAACCCCGTGGTGCTAACCCCACCTGTATCGGCACAGATACGGCCGTGCAGTCATGATGACACGCGTCGTTATACGAGTCGAGTCCCGAGCCTTCTGCTTCAAAAGGTTTCTGTGGGCTAATGAGTGAACGTATTAACCCATTTAGGCCTGACGTCAAAATGTCAGTGGTGCTCAATATTTCATGTCAAGGACCCCAAAAACTGTAATTGGCCTCCGCCCCCCCCCATCTGAAAATATGTTGTTCGAGGGTCCTCCCCAGAAGCAAAGATTTGAGTTAAAATGTTCACTCTGTAATAATATATATTCAAAGATTTGAGGCACATTTTCACGATTTTTCAAAAATAGCAGACCTACAAGTTCATAGCGCGGCACTCGGTGCCGCGCTATGAGCTTGTAGATCTGCTATTTTTCAATAGCTAAAGTATAACATAATGCTTTAAAACACCAAAAAGGGGTCCCGCCCCAAAATGGGTTAATGAATTAAATTCACGCCGACAGCTTTTTCCTTCATGTTGTAACTGGTATAGAGTTGTGTGTGGGTCCCGATGGGAGTAAAAGCGTGTGGAGGATGCTGCCGCTCAATTGACGGAGGCCCCGTGAAGCACGGAGACTCTGAAACCCACTGATAACGGCGGAGGAGACAACGAGCCACAATGGTGGCTTACCAAACGTCTGTGTGCCTCTCCTCCTCCTCCTCCTCCTCCTCCTCCTCCTCAGGCTTACTCCCCAGCATCCCCTTTTGTTTCTGTGCCGGTTTCTTTTGTCTTCTTATAGTCGTTTTTCTTTTAAAGAACCGGAGCACTTCTGCAATTTAGTTTTTGCTTAAAATGTCATTTTTTCTTTTTTAGAGGAGACTTTATCCTTGAGGTGCATTTTATGTCGAATGCAAAACCTTTTCATGTCAAGGTCAAGGACCCCTGGAATTATTTGTATTTGTCCTCTGACCCCCCCATCTCAAAATATTTTGTTCCAGGGACCCCTAGAAGCAAAGATTTGATTTAAAAAAGAATATATTATTCAAAGATTTGCACACATTTTCACGATTTGTCTAAAATAGATCTATAAAGCTCGTAGTGCGGCACAAAGTGTCACACTATGAGCTTCTAGATCTATTTTTTTTTAGGTATAAAATAATGTTTTTTAGCTCCAATCTAAAATGACACAGATGCTTTCCCAGTCGTAATGAGTTAAAGAACCGGAGCACTTCTGCAATTTAGTTTTTGCTTAAAATGTCATTTTTTCTTTTTTAGAGGAGACTTTATCCTTGAGGTGCATTTTATGTCGAATGCAAATGAGGGAATTATACGTGGATCATGGAGCATTTCTCCTTCCCAGAGCAGAGAGGGAAAGGGAGCGAGAGGCAAGTGGAAAATAACTGATGGTATTGGGTCTCACCTCTCGCTGATAATGAGCTCACTAATCTGCTGAGCAACTCAATAAAATGCGATGGGACTTCTCATGCGGCAAGACAAAGCCAAATCGAGTAATAGCCAGTTAGCCACCCCGGTTGCTGCATGCTGAACGCCGTTTCGGAATTCTCACACGGGGAGGAGAGAGAGAGCCCCTGTCATTTGTCAGCCCTGTGTAACAGATTAGAAACATTTTGGTTAGGTGTGAGAGCCCCATTAATCCATTTTGGGCGGGAACCCCTTTTGGTGTTTTATAATTTAGCTATTGAAAAATAGCAGATCTACAAGCTCATAGCGCGGCACCGAGTGCCGCGCTACGAGCTTGTAGGTCTGCTATTTTTGAAAAATCGTGAAAATGTGGCTCAAATCTTTGAATATATATTGTTACAGGGTGAACATTTTAACTCAAATCTTTGCTTCTGGGGGGTCTCTGGAACAACATATTTTCAGATGGGGGTCGGCGGCATATATATTTTTTGGGCTCCTTGACATGAAATATTGAGAACCACTGATATAGAAACATAAGGTTTTTCAGATTTTTTTCTTTTTTAAATGTCGACGTCAGGCCTAAATGGGTTAAGGGCCCGGGCATCAAATTCAGACATCTTGGCCGTGAGGCTGGTTGGGGCTATGTGTGTGCATTATACACCCGGGCCCTGTCCCGGAGTCGGGAGATGGATTAATCAGCGGCAGCAGCAGCAGCTTCGCTTGGCAGTGGATAAAGTGGCTGGCGAGACAGCTGAGGGAGAGAGAGTGAGTGAGTGAGAGTGCGTTGCGTGCGTTGCGTGCGTGCGTGCGTGCGTGCGTGCGTGCGTGCGTGCGTGCGTGCGTGCGTGCATGCGTGCGTTGCGTGCGTGCGTGTGTGTGTGTTTCCGTCCAAATTAAAGATGGAGTCCTGGGATCGCTTTCGATAAAGCCATGCTTTGGAACAAAACACTAAAAGGGGAAAACTCGTTATGGTCTGACAAATGCAGCTCCAAGTGTCCAATGGATGTCAAAACAAGCCTTCTCTCAGATGGAAGTCTAAACAAACACCATGAAGGACACGCTCGGACCAAAGGGGGGGGGGTGTTGGTAACTTGGACGCATTAACCCCGCGGTGTCCCCATTCTGGGCACATTTTCTCAATTTCTGTAAAAGCACTGGCAGTGTTGATTTTTTTCGACTAAAACTAAGACGAAAAATGTTCGTCGACTACCTTTTTTCACTGATGAAAACTAAATGGAAACTAAATAAAAACTCAGCTATGATGACTAATACTATAAGACTAAATATATTGACAATTTTGTCAACAAATAAAAACTAGACTAAAATGTTAGGAGGGGACTAGTGGACAAGAGATCCAGTCATTTGATACTTGGTTGCATGCTGAAAATAGCAGATCTATAAGCTCATAACGCGTCGCAGCGCTGTGTTGTGAGCTATTTTCAGCAAATGTAAAAACAGCCATTACGACGCCATCAAGGCCCGCTAAAATACATTTTAGTCGACTAAATCACCTGTAGATTTAGGGCTCAATTTTCGTCACCGCTAAACCCCTTAATATCCCTAAACTTCTTTGCCTTTTATTTTTATTTATTTTTTACTATTTTGCAAAGCATTTTTGAATAGTTAAAATGGCCAGTCTACAAGCTCACAACGTGTCAATGTAGACTGGCTAGTTGAACTATTCAAAAATGTTTTTCAAAGTAGTAAAAACAAAAGGCAAAGAAGTTTAGGGATAAGGGGTTTAGCGGTGACGAAAATGGAGCCCTTAGTGGACTAAAATCTTATGATATTTAATCGACTAAAACACCTTCCCGGGTGACTAAAATGTGACTAAAACAAAAAAAAAGTAAAAGCTACTCATGCTGCAGAATGTCCTGTGTCAAGTTTTCAAAATGAATAAAAATAATCTTTTGGAAATAGCAGACTACTAGTTCACAACGTGTTGCATTGTGTGAGCTTGTAGATCGGATACTTTCAAATGGCTGAAATTAAGTGGTTATTGTATGTTTTGTAATGATAATCAAAATACAACTACAACTTAACTAGCAACTAAAGTTTTCAAATAAATGTAGTGGAGTAAAAGTACAATATTTGGATCTGAGATGTAGTGGAGTAGAAGTAAAAAAGTATTGGAAATACTAAAGTAAAAGCACCTCAAAATGTTACTTTTAAGTATACAGTACTTGAGTAAATGTACTTACGTTCCACCACTGTATTTATAGTAGGACAAAGTACATAATTGGGCGGCTTAAGTGGATTCAAGAGCAGCAGCATATGGTGATGCAGAGTTCAACCACTGTGAATACATGGATGGAATGTGTAGGTTTACTAGGTTAGGTTTCCTCTCTGATCCACGACATGCTGAGATGCCCTCGAGTTCAGGTTCAGGAGGCAGGGCGACCGCTTGGGAGCCAGAATGTCCCCACTTCGAGCCCTGTGGGCTCCCCCAGAGTTAGGCCTCACTCACACCTTTCAATCTAGCATACAACTTTGATGCATGCTAGATGTAAGCAAGATGTAAGTGTCATGGCCGCCCCAATGCATTTCCAATGGAAGTCACATGGTTTGATACAACATTTTGGACTACAAGCTGTTGTATGGCTTTCGGCTGTGTTTCGACTTCCGGCAGTCTTCCGGGTGCTTCAAAACGCCACTGAGCAACTTCCACTGACATGAATAGCTGGGGGGGCGGAGCTTCGCGCCAGTTCAGTCTCTATCCTTTTATATACTCTATGGGTTTGACCGAGCACCAATATAAGTGGGAGTGACGCGCGTGCATTATAGAAGTTGAGTATTTATAATGTTACACATATATTTGTGGCATTGTGGTTACTGGGGGTTTCAGGGTCCAAAGACTATAAAAATGGTATAGCCAATGCCTCCCTGATGTGCAGTTTGGGCACTCAGCATCAAGGGTTGTATTGGAGGTGGGGTGGCCGTGGGTATACTGCACTGGGTAATCCGACAACGGGTACAAGAAGTACAGTGGTTATTGCATACATGGGTGGAGCATGCATCCCCAACTTGCATCGTTCCCAAGAAGGCCGGTGGCCATTTCTAAATTACCCATTGATTGTAACATCCAACTAGTACTTTGGTACTGCACTGGGTACACCAACAAGCGGTCCAGGGGCAATGTGGCATCAGGTACAGCTGGTGTTGCAATTAGAACAGGGTGGGGCATGCATTCCCAAAACACATCGTTCCCGACTAATCCTCGAGTAGACTGGTCTTCAACAGGGGGTCCTCGGAGTTACTACAGGGGGCCACCAAATCTGTGTGTGATGGAGTCATCTTTTTACTTTAACGACTTGAACCCTATATAGCATCCCTATTCTGAGGGGAACATTAGCCGAAATATATCTACAAGCGCGCTGCGAGGCATTGGGGGTGGGTGGGGGGGGGGGGATAGGGGGGAGTTGTAGATCGGCTATTTTCAATGAGGTTTGGTGTAGAGGGAAAAAACGACTGCAGAGTAAGTACAGAGTGAAATTAGGTTAAGTTTAGGTTTAAGTGGTTAAAATACACATGATCAGGAGTCAAGCATACACCGATCATATATAGTGATGAGAGTCTATTGCTATCTGTGAAATCTATGAACTAAGATTTAATCTGCAACACAATGTTACACGTAATATGTAGTGGGAGGACCCCTGCTTCATCTCTCTCTGAAAAGTGTTGAGAAAACCCCAGGTGTAGGTAATAAAAGTAATGATATGAAATGGCTACCATTAATCAGTATCAAACGGCTACCAGACCTTTGCAATTGAGGTCCTCCGGCTATGAAATGATTTGCCTCGGCACCGAGACCTGCAGAAAGTGCTCCTCCTAAACCGTTAATAAGAAACTCCCTTTTACTGCATAGCTTAGCAATGCTACGCTGGACTGCATCGTACTGTACATCACATAGTAAGCTTTGTTTTGAAAAGTGCTCATTATCATAATATCCTTCCAAAGGGCCAGCACCAGGCACACAGTCATATTTTCAAACCAAATCGACGTCTGAAAAGGTTGCGGATTGGTGGTCTTTCGAGTGCAGACGAAATGCTGCTGCATTTTAAATAGGCATAAGACCCCAGCGCTCTGTTCTTTGAAATGCCAAGAGGATTTATGATGGCCATAAGTGGGGTCGGTGCATTAGGGCCGACTCCTTTGAGTTTTGCCATTTCCATTTCAACTGGTAATTTGTGGAGCAGAGAATTAAAGTTTTACAGAGGAAGGATAGAGCGAGCACAAGATGGAACGGTACGTGTGAAGGATACGGTGCAGAGATTACCGTCGGGCAGAAACCTCTTATCTCCGGATTTTAACATTGTGTCGTTTGGTTTTTTTCTTCGTAAATCAACGCCCTACTTGAAAGTTTGGCACAAGTTCACCTTTTGATACTTTTGAGTCCTGAAAAGTAGCCGTTATGCTGACGTATACTATACGAGCACGACGGAGACGACATAATAATAATAATAATGAGCCACTTCAGGCCGGGCTGAGCCTGGACGTCCATAACTTGTGGCGAAGGCAGATGGAGAGCAGCACGAACAACAAACAGCCTCGCTGGGAGTTTTACTGCATGACTGGACGGAACACATGACGAGCTGCATGGAGGCTGCCGGGGCCAGAGGGCAGATGGTGCTACACTTTGAGGTGGGGAGTTGGAGACTGGGGAGGGAGGGGGAAACATATGATGATGATAGAGCGGTTCATGGGAGAACCGAGGATGGAGCCGAGAGAGTGCTGAACATGCGTTGATTGGTTGGTGTGTGTGTGTGTGTGTGTGTGTGTGTGTGTGTGTGTGTGTGTGTGCGACGCAGAGACAGATAATTATTTAATGAAAATCAAGATTAGCCTCCTGACTCCTGTCTCACTCTATTTCACCCTGTGAAATAGAGACAGAGACAGAGAGAGAGACGTGTCCTGTGTCTCGCGCATGTATCACGGGATCCTGCAAGTATGTGAGACGTATGTGAAATGAATTGGAATAAAAAACAAATGTAGCCTAGGTATCGGGTTAGTGTGAAAGCCACAATAATATAATGACAGCCGATAAAACAAAATAAAATAAAAGACTCCTGTAGTGTAGTGTGAAATATGTATCTGATGACTCCCGACAACTTTAAAAGTCCTACAGTCTGTATAGGGGCCATTACAGGTCTGCAACTCTGACAGTGTACACATCGAACCAAATGGACCCTTACTGGTCTGTACAAATGGAATCAAATGAACCCAAGGGTTCATTTGATTCCATTTGTACAATCCCAAAGTTATGGCGGTCCATAGAACCACCGGTATTCAGACGTGAAGTCCATATACAGTACCAGCTCAGACAGTGTCATAAAGCCGGATCACAAAACTGTTCCTAATGTGATTAAACCGATACCGGTTCTATAAGGCTGACAAAAGCCCTGAGTTTACCATCAACTCAGAACCTATCTGTGTGTATAACCTACATGACACATACAACTACCTAGTACCTACAGTAGGTCACAGATTTAATATAGCAGGAGAATGGTAAATGGTGCATTTATATAGCGCCTTTATCCAAGGCGCTTTACATAGATTGTGCATTACATTCACCCATTCATACACCGATTGCGGCGGAAGCCATGCAAGGCACCAACCAGCACATCGGGAGCAATTTGGGGTTCAGTGTCTTGCCCAAGGACACTTCGACATGTAGACAGGAGGAGCCGAGATTCGAACCACCGACCCATGGATCATTGGACGACCTGCTCTACCTCCTGAGCCACAGGTTGACTACCTACCACTCACCACTGCTGATGAAGTCGGAGGCTATTATGCAGGTTGTCCTGTCTAGAATTCAACGCCTTTTCTCCAACGTTTCAGCTACCGTAGCGTAGCATCATGCAAAACACTTGGTGAACTAAATGACAAAATGGTTTACTTTGTGATAAAGTGATTCGGACTTAACACCCACACCACCAGAGACATTATTTCTAGTCCAAGCGGGAGTGGGTTTGGCGTCCCAAACGTAGAGTGAATAGGCTATATAATGCCACAAGGCTGGCTCACTTGATAAACATGCTAAACAATGATGACAAGACTGTCAGGGAAACTTGCTATAGATCTGCTCTGTTTCTAGACATGAAACGGCATAAAGTGCCCTTGGCAAGAGTTCGAGAGGGCGAGCCAAGTTTCCTGGGGGTTCAGAAGAAAGCCCAGCCTTAAAATGGACACACATGCTACTGGGTTTGGGGAGTCACAGATTGGCCTGACCTCAATGGCCTCTGTGTGAGAACGGGAGTATCCCTGACTCGGACACTGTAGCAGTTTCTGAGAACATCATTACCAACCGTTTGATCTCAGTAAGGGCTACTGTTATTGATGCCTTCTAATGTTATACAACAGCAAAAACAATAACACACTGGACTAGTTTAAAACTACAAGGAAAGCTTGCTTGCCTTCCTGCTGCAGATCACACCATCTCTCATACAATATTCAAACATTACAGTATGCATTTGATGAGGAGGACCTTTACAGTCAAAGCCAGATTGCATGTCCTTCTATAGCCAGAATCAATCTCTCTCTGTGGTACCCTAATATGTTTCCTCCTCAGTCTGCACCATGACCACAACCCGAAACTCTGTTGTATAAGGGAATGTACATTGCTAGGCACGGCATAATTGTTGACCTATTAAGCTATAGGTATGGAGCTCGATAAATGTTTATTGATAACGAGCACCTTATCGATCAGGCTTAACGAGCCCACTATCGAGCATTTTCTATTCTTTTGTGGAAAGACAATAAATTCTGACTATAGTACCATGGACTGACACAATTACCAGCACCATAGACACAACCATCCAACAGTCAAGAGAACTGAGAAACAGGAGACAATATGAAACTAGAAAAAGTGCCCTTCTGGGCACAGGTCTCCACCAGGAGGATAGGACTGTGTGAGATGTTTGGCAAAATGTTTAGGATTAATATAAACATGTTTTTGAGGCATTTTGTTCCAAAAATGTGTTTTGCAAAAATCAACCTGTTGGTGGCGCTATAACAGGCCAATGTGAAAAGGGTGGGATATATTCCTCAGCCTAGTAAGAAAATGTGTGAAAGATTTCACGTAAATTGCATGCTGCGTTCATGATTTGAGGCTTTTGTTCAAAACGGGGCAATCTTGCAAACTGTGAAAGCTAATTATAGCCAATTAGGATGGAATATGAAATATCGGACAGATCCGACTTGAGCACATGACCATAGAGATAGTGTGTAACGATTTGTGAGATTTTTGGACAGAATCTGGAGGAGTAATATCAAAAAATTTGTTTTACAAAAGTCGGCCTCCTGGTGGCGCTATAAAAGGCAGATGCGGAAAATGCAGGTCAACGGTTTGTCCTTGGCCTCTAGGGAGTGTGCATGCAACGTTTCACGCAGATCGGTGCAGTTTTAGGTAAAACATGTGAAAAGCTGCCTCATGGTGGCGCTATAACAGGCCGTTCTGGAAAATGTGGGGCAGAGGTTCATCGTTGGCATCCAGGGAGTGTGTGTGCAAAGTGTGGCATCGACCGGGTTAACGGTGCCGGAGATTAGCTGGTAACGGACGGACGGAAGGACACACACACGGACACACGGACGGACACACACACGGACGGAGTGCAAAACATACTCTCTCCCCATGCCTTCGGCCTGGTGGAGACAATAAGAATGAAAGCACACCATGCATTTCCCTTCTTCGTCTGTCTCGTATCTGAATGAATCCTAGTGGAGGAAACCAACAGCCTGAGTTGGTTGAAATGTACTGTAGGTGTTGTCTTTTAGATGGAGGTTTAGTGACATCTAGCGGTGACATGCTGCTATGACGTCTACCAGTAGAACGCCTTGTATGTGTCATTAATGGCACAAGTTCACATAAACATTTTCATTATTAGGCCTATACTTCTGATATTAGTATACTTTGCCCACAGTGCAAATCATTAATGATATAGCTAGTATAGCCTGCCAAGGGGACTTGCCAACAAAACGATGGAGGAGAGGAGGAAATATATCGTTCTGTCAATTAGAAGCATCGTAGTAGCCAAATCAATTAAAAGGAATTAAGCAATTATAATAGCAATGGGATTATCGGAGGGGGCATATATATTTCTACAATAAAGCTACACGAAAGCAACATAATGTAAGTAAAGTCACACACAGCAGCTGCCAGCAAATGTGAGAAATAACAAAACCAAAACCCTTGACAAGTTGACGTGAAACAAAGCCTGCACATTGGCGCTCAGTCATACGCATGCACGTACGGCTGTTCGGCACGGCGGCCTTCTATAGGTTATTTAGGCTATATTAGCCTCAATTCAATTGCTAGTTGGCTAGATGCTACAACAAGAAAGGCTAAAATGTAGCCTGCACTTACCAGGTGTTGTCTTCTGGCATCTAAATAATCCATTTGCTTTTTTGAACTCACGAGTTTTGATCCAACAGTTGCTGAACTCCCTGTTGAATGTTGATAGGCTATTGTGTCTTTAAGCACGTCACAACGTACTAACCGACATGTTAACTTTAAAACAATGTCAGCCTATACAAAATAATAAACAGGTGTTTGTTTACGTTTGGTTCCAGACTAGGCCTAATAGTGTACTAGTGTATCCAGTAGGTCTATGTTGCAGTGGTGAGACGGTTGTTGTTAAATTCAATGTTTTCACAACTTGCCGTGGAGGCCTTGCACAGGTGACACACACACACACACACACACACACACACACACAAGTGACACAACACAGCCCGCTGGTCCTATGGTGTTGCCAGATTTGGCAAGTGGCCAGGTCTACAGAAAAACAAGCCCAAAAAGAAGCGAGGCCACAATGAATTGAGTATGATTCTGAATGACCCCAATGGAAACAAGCCATTCTTATTTTAATACATGTTGTATGTACTTCTATATACAATATTCTATATTCAAATGGCTGAAATGTGGTAGGCCTATGTTTTGTAAAAATAAATAAAAATGTAACTATAGTAAAGTTTTCAAATAATTGTAGTGTAGTCAAATAATTAGGCTATATAATATTTGCCTCTGCAGAGGCTTAATGTACTCCACTATGAGATCATGTAGTGGAGAAGTAAAATTACTGAAAGCGGGAAATCCTCCAGTAAAGTAAAAAACTATTCAAAATTGTACTTAACACGATGGACTCCAGAACGCCTCGCAACCCGTCAGATGGCGGGTTGTAAGGGTTATATCATTCAATACCAAGCAGCCGAAGCTCAACACTAACCTTCCGAGCTGCCCAGCCATCGTGAGGATCAATGCGCGCGGCTCCCATAAGGATCCACTCATTGTCGTTTCTTTGTTGCTTGTTTTCCCCCGAAAAATACTTCAAAGTTGTTGTTTTAGTCCAAACCGCCTGGCATTCAGATGTAAATAGTCATAGAGATAAAGACCTCCCTCTGGAAGCCTTATGGATAAACTGAGGGTTTAAACACTTGCAGTAACATCATGGTTTAGGGCAGGGGTTTTCAACAGGTCGTCCGTGGAGGTATTGCACGTCCCTGACCATGCATATAGTAATGTAGGATTTGTAGATTTTGTTTTACATACACTGGTTGAGAAACCGTCCATGCAGTCATTTACTGACAAAGGAGTTAAAATCTCAAGAGGGGGAAGTTCACCGGAATGTCTGGATGAGTTATTATTAGGAAATTATTTGTCAATGGACCATTGGTTGAGAGTTGAGACACAGTGGGATGTTGTATACACATGGGATGCATAGCAAGTGATACAAAAGCACTAATCTTAGCCCATATCCAGCACAACAGTGCAGGTCCCCAGGTTGATTCTAAGTCAGGGTGGCGGTCCCTCATTCACAATCATTTGAAAACCACTGGTTTAGGACATTTGGGTTCATTTTATTGCCATGATAAGCCCATCATTGGCAAAAAGTTCAAAGTTAATAACTGTTATTAGCTTTGCACTTTTTGGGGGCCCCTAAGCTTGAGCCTCCGTGTGACAGCAACGCGGCCATGTGGAGGCTGAAGCTCAGGGGCCCCCCTAGCTCAGAGGCCCCTCGGCCTGGGCCCAACAGGCCGGTTGGATAATCCTCCCCTGTAAATACTGATTTCTGATCGCATCGCGCCAGCCATGTTACTGCTTGTTGTGAAACCTAACATGTCGGCTGCTGGTCGAAAAGGTTTTTGCTCCTCCTCTCGTTGTATTGGGCTGTGTGGGCGGAAATAGAATGGCGCCTATAGACCGATTTAGAAACGGGTCTAATGGTCGCAGGCAACGTATTTCCTGTAGGCGGAGACGACATATCTGCGGTTTAAACCCGCACCTCTTCTACTACAGTGAATGGAAAAGTGACTGATGTTAGTCTGCCTCAAACGTTACTCTTTTACCTGCTTTTTACTAACACTAACATTACAAAGATGCCCAGAACATCGGGCTGAACCTGTGTAGTTTATGGTTGCTCCAACAGTAGTGGCAACATTAAAAAAGAAAAGAAAAAACGAATGTCAAAATATCTACCACGGTGGTTGACCAGAGCCATAGAGTAATTAGGTTGAGACAAAGCAGTGAAAGGTCCTGAAAGATACATAACGTCAGTCTTACCCAATACCCAATCTTTCTGTTTTAGGAACACAAGGCTGCTGTACTTTAAAAGTACATGGATCTTACCCTGCATAAATACAAGATCAAAAGAACACCAGAACAAAACAAAAGCCTGCACCCACCTCTGCAGTGCCCAGGTTATGAATTGGGGGTCCCATAGATAGAAATACCATTAAATGGGGGTCTGTAGCCTAATGCGTGTCAGACTGGGGATCCTTGAAATTAAACTGGTTCAGAATCACTGCTAGAGCTGTAAAGATATTCTCTTATGAGGGGTCCATGGCATTTCTTTTCAAATGGGGGTCCACGGGCCCCACTGAGCATTTTTTTAGTCTAAATAGCTGTCTAAAAATGACATGTAGCTAGGTGTAATGTTAGAGACCACAGAAGTGAACCTTTCAAGCCTGTTATCTCAATTCGCTTTTTTCTGCAAGACATTATTCTATAAGCCATATCTCCAAAACTGGTGGGTCAAACTGAACAACCAATATGTAAATTTGAAGCTATGATTCCCTGCTTTCACATGACATGAAAAAACGAAAATTCAAAAAAATCCAATGGCAGTCCCTCAGTCAAATTTAGTCACAAATGGGCTAAAAAGTAATGCTTTTTTGTGGTCTAGGCTTAGATTAGACGTTGAAACAACACGTCTAATAGTCGACTATTGCTCAGTGGGGCTTATAAGTGTTAATTTGGGGGTCCTTGACATGAAAACGTTTGAGAACCACTGCACCAAGCCATGTTAAAAACTTTAACATATCTAAAGCACAGAGGGCTGCATGGTGTGGTTGGAGGCTTATGGTAAAAGCTTAGATTGTATATCAGGCACCACAGTGTGCATCTGTTACTTTAACCAGTAAATTAATACATTCTTTATAACAAAATATAATATATAAACTATATTATATGATATATTGGTATCGGCCGATTTGACCATGCATTTCATCGGATATCAGGAGAAAATGTCATAATTCCTATAGTTGAAATGTGACTCCAAATGAGGCACATTCAAATAAAATAAAATTCGGAAACAGAGACAGAAACTGTTGTGTTGATTATAAAGTTGTATTTAGTTGAGTGGAACTCAAACTGTTGCGTAGGAATACACAAACTGAACCAGAACTTAGTTCGTTAATTTTTTTCTTCAGTTAGTTAAGTGTTGTCTTGGGTCATACCGAAACACGCACCATCCGTCATGAGTCAGACCACATTGTTCAACGTTGGCACACACCTGCAGAGGGAGAAATGTTGCTGTACGTCATTCACATGTTTCAGTTAATCCTGACACCCTAACCACCAACAAATCTCACATTTGGTGCACGGTTTCTTTTCGTTCGGTTCGAAAGCAGTACATTTGTGCTCACCAACAAATTTGAACTTGATGTGATATTCACATCTCGTGGAGAGGGGGCAAACGCACGATGCACTGTTGCTGTATGTCATTCACATGATTCGGCAAGACGAAATGAAAGCCTGGGTATAAATGAAAGCCTGGGTATAAATGAAAGCCTGGGTATAAATGAAAGCCTGGGTATAAATGAAAGCCACCACCAACAAATCACAGTTAATCCTGACACCCACCACCAACACATCACAGTTAATCCTCACACCCACCACCGACAAATCAGTTAATCCTGACACCCAACAAATCACACATTTGGTGCACGGCTTTGTCCAGAACCTTTGTCCTACTAATGTCTGTCCTACTACCTTTGTCCTACGGTACTCATGTGAAATGTCTTACCCTTCCTTTATTTTTGGGGTCAGCCACAAACGAGCACCATCCGTCAGGACATTGTTCAATGTCGGCACAAAACTGCAGAGGGAGAAATGTTGCTGTACGTCATTCACATGTTTCAGTTAATCCTGACACCCTAACCACCAACAAATCTCACATTTGGTGCACGGTTTATTTTCGTTCGGTTCGAAAGCAGTACATCTGTGCTCACCAACAAATATGAACTTGATGTGATATTCACATCTCGTGGAGAGGGGGCAAACGCACGATGCACTGTTGCTGTACGTCATTCACATGATTCAGTTAAACCCTGACACCCACCACCAATAAATCAAATCCTGACACCCACCACCAACAAATCACAGTTAATCCTGACACCCACCACCAACACATCACAGTTAATCCTGACACCCAACAAATCACACATTTGGTGCACGGCTTTGTCCAGAACCTTTGTCCTACTAATGTCTGTCCGACTGTCTAGAACCTTTGTCCTACGGTACTCATGTGAAATGTCTTACCCTTACAGCCTCCCTTTTGGCTCTCCCAGCTGTCCCTGGTTTAGGGTTAGGGCGAGCAGAGACAGTGAGCAGAGACACACACAGAAGCAGGAGGGTGAAACCTCTGATCTTCTCCATGCTGATGTAGAGAAGCTGCTGGAAGAATAATAATAATTATTTTATGTCAAAAAGAGAGCGTAGAGTTCTGCCCAGTCATCATCATAACCTTTATTTATACTGGCTGTAAAGTTGAGGGGTACGCCCTCATGACGCCTACATGAAGGGGTGTGTGTGTGTGTCAATAAAGTCAACCACTCGACATCATGTTTTCTGTGTTATCTGTGTTGACTTGACTTATCTTGAACTTGTGTGACAAAGAGGTTTGTTGACAAGGCAGGAATAGGCCGTTGCCTCTGTCCCCTCATATCTATTATACAATTGAAAAGGTGTGCCCAAAAAGCTGTGCGCCAGCCAGGAACAAAAGGCACCAGCTACTACGTCACTGACACACTGCAACACACACTGCAACAACCCACTAAACACACTAACACGTCACAGACTTACCCTCCGCGTCGACCCTCCGCTATCTCCTCATGTCGCGCAGCACGCCCACACTCAACACCAGCCGCGTAAAAATTGTCATTGCACTGCCACTAAAGCCGCCTCCCGTCCAGACTCACAAACAATATCACTATCAATAATAAACACAAACACGCCACAAGCACCGACACCCCCGCCTAATTTGTTGCCAGGTCTATGAAAACAAGCCCAGAAAAAATGCCATTCAACACGCTACTTACAACTCGCTTACAATTCGCGGACCTGGCAACACTGCATCCTGTTTTCCCATTGGCTACGGTTGCTACAACACGCATTTGCACTGCATGCTGGGAGCAACACAGCTTAATGTAGGGGTCACCGATTGCTGTGCTACATCCCCCTCATGTTCTCACCACCCCGTTCGGCTACACCACACACACTAACCTACACAATTCTCCACATGCAACACCGGGCCCTTATTGGCTAGCCCCCTCACATGGCGATCCCCACGCAGCAAAACACAGGTCAGCCAGCCACACACACACACCCACACACACACAACGGCCACGTTCGGAAATATCGCACTGAGCGCACTGTGCAAATGCAATGCAAACTAATAGGCGAGTGTGCTTCGGTGCGGTATTTCCCAACGCGCCCATCTCATCGACACAACGCGCGCAGTCGGATGCCAAGCTCTTCCGCGCATTATTCCTTTCCCAGTCTCACCACACCACGGACTCATTGTAACCTCGCATCAGTGTCACTGCAGACACGTAATCACACTGTGGAGGATTTGTGACTGAGTGACTGTGTGTGTGTGTGTGTGTGTGTGTGTGTGTGTGTGTGTGTGTGTGTGTGTGTGGTTTGATTTCAGCATGTTTTACACTGCACAGTTGCGCAGTGCACACCATGGGACAAATCGGCTTTTCACCCCCTGCCACTGTGCCCACAAACGCATGTACAAGAGGAAAACAATCTAAACATTATATACTAACGTCAGCATCGGGCAGATTAACACACACAAGCGTTATTAGTTGAGTTTTCTTATTGAAGTGCCTCTGAATTGTAACTGTGCGTTTATGTCAGTCAGCGATGCGATCCGTTGTTATTCAGCCACCAGCAGCAGCATACGCACGGACTGGAGAGAGGCGACGTGTTTCTCTCCCTTCGGCTCATGTAGCCCTCATTGTAACTACAAATATTGTTCCCGAAGAAACAATGTGGGGTCACTGCAATCCAAAAGATTGTAGGCCTACTATAATGCAGTCAGTATGTTCTGCTCCATTCTCAACATCTTTTGGTTTCCAAAAACAGTAACTTATTGTAAGTAAACAAAAACAGTAAAAAGCAGTTTCATGTGTGCTTATTTTAATTTAATTTAATTTGCTTTGATGTGAAAATAAAATACAACAAATAATAATAATACCCATCCGTTAATACATGTGAAGGGCACAATACTGGGTTTAAAAACACAGCTGAAACATGAAGTGGAGTCTGTCAAATCTCGCAATTTCCTTCTTCCCATTGCGCTGCAACGGAACTAGGATGAGCCGCCCGAAGGGCGGCGAAATTCTAGTTTGATACAGTCTGTTTCTAACGAAAATGTTACTAATTAACGTTTTGTCAGTTGATTCTTCATATCCATGAGTGAAACGGCCGGGATGATTTGCTTATTTTTCAAACCCAGTTCTTAGTACATGAACCCGTGGACTTAGTGCCTGGGCCTCTACCGATATTGACGTCAGCCTTTGGTGCTCTATATGGAGATTTCTGTATCTGTCTCTCTGTGTCCCTTTATTCCTATATAGTTCTGTGTCAGGCATGCCCAAATATGGAATGTTGTGATGTCAGAACAGGACAGCTCCATATATCATGGAGCCTGGGCAGGGGCCCTGTCCAGGCCTGGTGAGACAACAAATATGAATGGTGATTTAGGAACATTGGCTTAATTTTACCCACAGCCACCATTTTAGAAAAATAAATTACAATACTACTTCAGACTTATACTTATTCACATGGTTCTATCCAACATGTATGATATTAAATGTTAGACCTGGGTAAATTTTGCTTTGTTATAACAGTAATTTTACCTTTTACCATTTTACCTACAAAAAACCGTTTTTGTGTGTAAAATAATGTTTTCTACTTTCCTTGGGTGTTTCCCAACTTCACATGAAGAGCTTCATGCCAAACAGCTTGTCCACTACTATGGTGTAAAGCACAGGGGTTCCCAAACTTTCTTGGCCCAGGTACCCCTTTGGGGTAGAATTTGTTCCAGGTACCCCCGCATCACTGATAAGAATATTTATTCAAACTTTACAATCAAAGTCACAACACATTTTCACATAATTAAGGTGCTACATTTTTTAAAAATTAATATTTTGGGAACCATGGGTGTAAGGAACCTAACCTTAATAAATATTAAGCTTTGGAGCTTATTCCAGTGTGCAGACCTTCTTTCCCAACTTCACAGGTGTATTTTGGATGCTTAGATTTTAGGTCACATGACAACACAGTTTCTAGTTTCTAGATAAAGGGGGTGGTTCAACTTGCCCTCTGGCTTGGTGCTCTACAACTTGAACATACATTTTATTAACACATTTATCCACACTGAACAGGTGCAGGTCCGGACGTCCCTGCACGTTGAATTTTAAGGAGCCCAATTTCCGTTTTAAATCATTGTATTGTGCTGCGCTTTTTCTGGAAACTGTTAATAAAGTATTCAATCAACCAATCGACATCATGTTTTCATCATATTGTTTTTATTCTTACCGCCACTACCCACTAGATGGCGCCGGTGACGAGCGCATTATCACCAATGAATGACGTAATGATTCTCAAAGTTAAAAGCCCTAGAAGTGTCTCTGCTTCTCGCCGGGCGCAGTAGCGTGCGCCTGTAATCCAAGCTACCGGGAGGCTGAGGTTGGCGGATCGTTTGAGCTCAGGAGTTCTGAGCTGCAGTGCACTATGTCGATCGGGTGTCCGCACTAAGTTCGGTATCGATATGGAGCTCCCGGGGGAGCCCGGGACCACCAGGTTGTCTAAGGAGGGGTGAACCGGCCCAGGTCGGAAACGGAGCAGGTCAAAGCCCCCGTGCCGCTCAGTAGTGGGTTCGCGCCCGTGAATAGACACTGCAGTGCAGCCTGAGCAATACAGCGAGACCTAGTCTTTTTATGCCGGTGGTTCTAAACCTTTTATTATTGCAGTGCGAACTTGTCAACAGCTGGATTTTTTTGTTTGTGTTCGGATACGTATTTCAAATGTACATCAAATAACCATAAAGTGGAACTTTATGTTCCACACAGCCTGAGTCTCCTATTTAGGGTAAAAACAAGACGTGAGATGTGTAATTCCCCTAGATGGCCAGTGGGTGTCGCTATGTAACAACATATCAAGGTGGTCTTTTCACAGACCGTCAACGGTTTACAGTCACCAGTGGTTCCCAAGCCTTTTCATGTCAAAGACCCCCACGTTGATACTCATTAGCCCGCGGACCACCATTAGAAAAGATATACCAGGAACCCCCATAAGAGAAGATTTTTACACCTCTACCAGAGATTCTCAACCCGTTTAATTTCAAGGAACCCCAGTTTGACATGCATTAGTCTACAGACCCCCATTTAATGGCATTTATATCTCTGGGACCCCCAATTTATACTATGCACCTTTCATGTCTAAACCTCATGTAGCCTACATAGCCTATACTGTACGTGTAGCAGTACTTCTTCTTTGAGGGGCGCTAGCCCCAGGTTTAACATTTGTTTTTAGTTAAACAAACATTAAAAACGCCATTGACAATGAAGTGAAATTTACGTAATCTTGTCCCTAACACAAACATTAAATGCCAATAAAGAGTTTAATGTTTGTTTTGTCCGTGTTTGTTTTACATCACCATTACATCACCTAATCATAGCAACATGAGTTAGACTTATATATTAGTGCCCCTCACTTCACACGGGTGTGATTTTTTTTTTGCAGATGGGTTCCCAGATTGGGTGTATGTCACAGTGTCAGTTGAAAATATGCTGTAGTTAAAATAATTGTAAAAAAAATGTGTTGAAAATGTTCATATAAATAAGGAGTAGCCTACAGCAGGAAGTTATGACATTATGTTGAGCTCCATGTTACAATAACAATACCTCAACAACACAACACTAACCCACAGGGAAACCTTAACGGGTACCTAGTAGTCATTGGAGATTAACATGTTCTCTGGTGGTGTACACATGTGCAACAATACAGTGGTAGATACCAGTGGCGTATCCAGGAATTTCATTTTGGGCAGGCAAGATAAGTGTTAATTGTCGTCTCCCCGCGCACAATCGTAGCACAAAAGGTTTTCAAAGAGATATACCTGCCAGACGAGTAGGATACAAAGGCTGAAAGGCATGCATTTACATTCCAATGGGTGATTGAGGGTCGCGCTCTACCGCAACGGCCAATCAGCTGTCCATTAATAGTTCTCAGGTCTTGTTTTTGTCGTCTTTTTTTCTCATTGTATGGATTTTGGCCAGGCCAGAAATGGATTTGGACAGGCGGACGCGTGCCCTCGCCTTATTGTAGATACGCCTCTGGTAGATACAAGCATGAACACAATGCAGCTGCAGGACTAATGGATACATTACAAGCATGACAGGAACATTTTAGATACTGTAACAAATTGTTTAATCAAAATGTAAATCTTCATTACAGTCGCTGATTGTCACAAATTTCCATGTATTCAATAATTAATTGCATTTTTATAGTTCATTTATTCATACATTGGGAGGTGAAGCAGCAAACAGTCGACGCCAGCGTCCTCACTTCTCACACCAATGGTGGAAAGCTCACACCGACCAACTCATTGGAGGCAATGTAGGGTTCAGTGTCTTGCCCAAGGACACTTCGACATGTAGACAGGAGGAGCCGGGATTCGAACCGCCAACCCAGGGATCATTGGACGACCTGCTCTACCTCCTGAGCCACAGCCACCCAAGGCATTAAAAAAAAGAATGCACCTCAGCGTCATTACAAAATGTTTAGGATCAAATGGAAACGAAACAGACCACGAATAATAATGGAAGATGCTGGCCTTTGAGCAGCATCATTAAGCATCCTGTAATCTTCACCAGAAAGACAACTCTGTCATCTCACTGTCCTTTTGTTCCTCAGTAATAGTAGCATCCGAAAGCAGCCGCCATGCAGAACAAACTGTCCTGTGGAGGCAAAGCAAAATCGATCAACGAGTCATTCAAAATGATTTCATCCAGTTGAACAGGGTTGAAAGGTGACTCTGGTATTATCACAGATTTTTGATTGATTGATTGAAAAGAAAAAAAGCACAGAGAAGTACAAGGTCTGCTAAGAGGATTTAAACGCAAGGAAGCCTATGGCTGTGTTTCCATAGCGGTCCTTATGTAGGCTACTCAATTCATCGAACCATTAATGGTAGCCATGGACTGTTTCAGAGATGCTATATGGAAAACAGTTCTGCACCGTCAAGACCCATACCAGTAAGCTCCCAAACAGATACTTCAGAGTCAACCAGACAAACAGCTGTATGAACAATTTGCCACTATAGACTTGTCGGCACACAGGCACCTGAGACTGTAGTATACCAAGTCAAGTTTGCTCACAAAACCTACACTATGCACACATAAATGTACGTACACACAGACACATATTCTTTTGTTATTGTTCCGAATTGCTACAATGTTACAATGTGTCCCTGAAACCAAAGGACTTTACTCGTATATTGAGGTGTAACAAAATAGAAATCTTGAATCCTTACGTTCATGAAAATGTCTTCTGCATAGCTGTCGGTATCGGCATCCCAGAAACATCTAGAAGACATCCTGGTGAAATAAAAGAAGCATATATTTTGATTCCAACATTGTGTCAAATTACATAAAAATTTGCGACCAGACACATTAGACAGGTGACAATAAGGAATAAGAAAAAAGAAAAGAAAAGCATAAGGAATGTACAGTAGAATGATTCCATATAGGCGTACTGTATGACAGAATTAAACTATACGTGTGGGTCCACCAAGAGAACAGTGTTGCTGTCTTGTTTCCGCAGGTCCTATTATTGATTACATGCTCCCATCCGCAAGGCATAAAATGTATGAAAATGATGCGAAATATGCTATGGCCTTTTCCGTCACCAAATCTCAACACAACTGAACACCTATGTGAGATTTTGGACCAGTGTGTTTATACAGCAGCCTCCTCCACCATCATCAAAACATCACATGGGGCATGTAACGTGTTTTGTTAGACTGGTGTTCCAGGGCACGGTGGCACAGTCGGTAGTGCTGTCGCCTCACAGCTAGAAGGTCCTGGGTTCGATTCCCGCTCGGGACGCTGTGGGCGCTCGCGGCGTGTCCTCTCCTCCGCGTCATCAGTGCCCATACCCGTGGCGGGGTTGGCGAAAGGGCCTTTCTGTGTGGAGTTTGCATGTTCTCCCCGTGTCCCCTAGGGTAGGTACCCTCACAAAAACATGCAGTAATCCTGGTCTCTAAACTGCCTCCCCCTGGCCAGCCGGGGCGCCTGATGGAGGGGAAAGGAACTGGTTGGAATAACGTGTTCCTTCCACGCGCTACTTCCAACCAGGGAAACTCCCCCCTGTCAGGTGTAAAGGAGTGACTTGGACACTCATGCATGAAGGAAGCATGAGTTCAAGTCCGTTGCTCTCCCCAGGTTGGCGGAGGGTGTGTAGAGCCCAGGATCACATTATATAATTGACACAGGGGTGAAAAATGGGTTACAGAAACGTGGGATAAAATTTATTTAAAAAAAAAAAAGAATGGTGTTCCAATCCAGAAACTTGTACAAACCTATTAATGCCAAGCGAAAAATCAAGGTACTTTAATCATGTCTACACATTTGCTGTCTACACAAAATGCTGTGAATGCAAATAAAGTGGCATTTACAAAAGAAGTCAAGCTCCGGACAAAGTCCTATCTTTTTTTAGATGCTGCTGGCTGCTGACAGACCTCTTGAAAATGTGTTTTTCGCCAGGGACCCCCAGAAGAGAAGATAACAAAAGAACAGCTTACAGTGCGGCACGAAGTGACGCACGGTGAGCTTGTATATCTTCCATTTTTGAATAGCCATTAACGTATAAATGTATGAAGTAGTGGTTCAAATGATTGTGATGGCGTATTAACACACTTTGCTGGGGACCCGCTGGAACCACTCCCAGGATCCTGGAGTCCCCGCACCCCACTTTGAGAACCAATGAACTATCCAGTCTTTTCCAATCATTTATATGTAGTAATAGTTCACTTATTTTAATGATTTTTTAATGACACTCGTTTGATAGCAGTCACTTCACTTACTTGACTCCCTGACCTCGTTGCTCTCCGATGGCCACTTGTACCACAAGCTTGTATCTGTCAAGACCCACACCTGTGGTGAGAAGAGAACAGATGACACTGTGATGATGGCCGTTTGAAAAAACTACAGTGGTACAGTTATACAGCAATGCTAAAAGGATAACACAAAAGACATACAATACAATACATAAAACAACAATACTAGAAGCAATGCAAGTATATTTACAGAAAAAAAATAGTGGGAGAGGGGGGTTAATTTCTGGTGACAGAAGACTTGTCTAGGTCTAAACGCTGAATAGAAAGAAGAAGAGCTGCTGTGGTCCGTGCTGGTGGTACAAACCGTTTCATGTTTTTGCGCTGACGAAAATGAAAGCCTGGGTATCAAGGCTATACAAACTGTGAACAAGTGCTCGTTGGCGAGGGTTCGATAATGAAAATACAAAAAGAGGTCCACTCCAAGGCACTCTGCTACAGTGTTACAGTCAAGTAAAAAGGCCTTTATTGAAGCAGCATCTCGGCAAAGAGCATTAAAAAGACAGACCTACGCGTTTCGGCGTTTACCGCAGACGTCATCACCAATTGACAAGGGAAACACAAAAGTTTGGGTCACACAATTGGCAGGTGCCTTGCGATAGGTGCTGGGTAATTAATCACACCACCTGCCAATTGTGTGACCCAAACTTTTGTGTTTCCCTTGTCAATTGGTGATGACGTCTGCGGTAAACAGGACGTATTCGTAAAATCAGTTCATCGATCATTCCGGTCCCCCCTCGCCCGGAGAGAAAGATGTCCGTGTGCATCTCTTGAAAAAGTGGAGATAATTGACTAAATACACGTTTTGTACCAGAACTTTCACATGGATATAAAACTAGACCATATTTCACTCCACGTCTTTGGAATTATTTAATGGGCGAGTACAAACGGAGCATTTATCACATTCAGGCCGCACACAATTGAATTCAACCAGGGACAGTAGCAAGGGATCTATGCCTATGATACATGAAAATGTACGAAGTTAATTAAATGATCACAGGCATTCTAGGTCTAACAGGTGCCGTGCTTTTGATGGTTGTTTTGAAGGAAGGTAGGGGCTTATACTCTAAGGGTAGGGGGGAGAGAGAGAGAGAGAGAGAGAGGAAATGTGTGGTATCTCACTCTTCAGTTTGTTCTTGATGCTGTCTGCCAGGGTTCTGGACAGCCCTGGAACTTCTTCTGGGTCATACTGCAGCCCAGTGAGCTGCTCACGCAGGATGTCACCAATACACTCCTTCACAATGGCAGGTTTAAACCTGACACACACGCGCGCACGCACAGTCGCGCGCGCACACACACACACACACACACACACACACACTTTAAAATCCTAACGTTGTGACATAGGCTATCCTATTCCTATCTGTCAAACTATCTTTGACACAGATATGTTCAGGCCGCCTGGGATGCATTAACGACAGACAGTATTTAAACTGTGTGAATGGAACATTAGCTTCATCATTAGCATAATAGCATTACAAGCAGGCTATGAGTACTTAGTTTGAAATTGAACAGCTTACTTGTTGTGGTAATTAGGTCGTATAAGGTACGTGTTTCCCCCGGTGTCTCCGCCCTCCATAGCTTGCTAAAGAAACATTTGGAATCAACACAAATTCATGAGAAGTAACAACAAGAATGTAGCTAAGCTAACGTTAGCTCATCGTCTCTGCAGATGCAGACTTGTATTGTTTGCTACCATGGCGACGCTGTGTCGTCATTTCTGTTTTTCAAAATAAGATGTCTCTGTGACGTTTTTTGTTTTGTTTTTAAATATAAATAATAAACCTTTTTTAGGGCCGATATTTTCTTTTAAGTTACAAATACAAACGCTGCTCAACATTCACATACTTCATTGCAAAGAAGGTTGCATAAATCATTCATGTCCTTCAGCTAAATTAAGGTATGATCTGCACATAAGACATTACTATGACATGAGCTTCTTTTTTAAGTAGCTAAGTAATAGTATATCACAAAATTGTAATGACTTTTTAAAATTATTATTATTATTTTAATTCAGACAGCCAGCAATGGATTAAACACTGAGAAATGTCAATGCAACCAATGGAAATTATTATTGTAATTGTGGCGAAGACTACTGCAGGGTGTAGTGCCCACCCTAGTTTCCAAGGCCTAGTGCCCACTCTGTTTTGGTGCCCACATTTCCCCAGAACCTACTCTTCCTTATAGGTGCCCAGTTTTCCCTAGTGCCCACTCTGTTTTGGTGCCCACATTTCCCCAGAACCTACTCTTCCTTATAGGTGCCCAGTTTCCCCTAGTGCCCACTCTGTTTTGGTGCCCACATTTCCCCAGAACCTACTCTCCCTTATAGGTGCCCAGTTTTCCCTAGTGCCCACTCTGTTTTGGTGCCCACATTTCCCCAGAACCTACTCTTCCTTATAGGTGTCCAGTTTTCCCTAGTGCCCACTCTGTTTTGGTGCCCACATTTCCCCAGAACCTACTCTCCCTTATAGGTGCCCAGTTTTCCCTAGTGCCCACTCTGTTTTGGTGCCCACATTTCCCCAGAACCTACTCTTCCTTATAGGTGCCCAGTTTTCCCTAGTGCCCACTCTGTTTTGGTGCCCACATTTCCCCAGAACCTACTCTTCCTTATAGGTGCCCAGTTTTCCCTAGTGCCCACTCTGTTTTGGTGCCCACATTTCCCCAGAACCTACTCTTCCTTATAGGTGCCCAGTTTTCCCTAGTGCCCACTCTGTTTTGGTGCCCACATTTCCCCAGAACCTACTCTTCCTTATAGGTGCCCAGTTTTCCCTAGTGCCCACTCTGTTTTGGTGCCCACATTTCCCCAGAACCTACTCTTCCTTATAGGTGCCCAGTTTTCCCTAGTGCCCACTCTGTTTTGGTGCCCACATTTCCCCAGAACCTACTCTTCCTTATAGGTGCCCAGTTTTCCCTAGTGCCCACTCTGTTTTGGTGCCCACATTTCCCCAGAACCTACTCTTCCTTATAGGTGCCCAGTTTTCCCTAGTGCCCAGAATGTTTTGGTGCCCTGCACCCTTCCTAGCTGTTACCCATGAACCTAGAATTCAAAATATAAGAGAGTACAGGTTGTTATTATAGATGCTGTTGCCATGCAACAAGTTGAACTGTTTTTAGGTTTCTTTTCCCCTGTGAGTCAAATAGGGCTACTCAAGAGCAACTTTGTGTTTGTTTGTTTGTTTGTTTGTTTGTTTGTTTGTTTGTTTTTTCACCAAGGACATTAAAACACTATCTTCATCTTAATTTTAAAACTAATATAGCCTAATAGGTGAAAATGTAAATTGCTCACACAATCACATAAATAAATATAGCTGCAAGCAGCGATAAAGCGGGACCAAGATAGAAGAAGAACAATGCGCAATAAGAACAACAAGCACAAATGAGACTGACGAGCTGAGTTGTCGGTACCGGGATTTGAACTCACAACCTTGTGGACCGAAGGCGGGAGCTCGACTGACTGAGCTACACGGAGACAATCAGTTACTCCATTGTTAACAGGAAAATCATTCAGTGTTAGTTCAGCATAAGTACTCAGACTTTTAGAAATTAGCAGATCTACATGCTCATAACATGTCCCGGTACGGTACGGTACGGTACAGTACGGTACAGTATGGTACAGTATGGTACAGTACAGTACAGTACAGTATGGTGCAGTACAGTACAGTACGGTGCAGTACAGTACAGTACAGTACAGTACAGTACAGTACAGTACAGTACAGTACAGTACAGTACAGTACCATATGGTACAATACGGTACAGCACAGTATGGTACAGTACAGTACGGTATTACACATTGCACTTATTACACTATTACACTACTATTACACTATTACACTATTACACTAAATACACTTATTACACTATTAAAAAATTTGACTCAATACACTATTTCAATATTACACAATTACACTATTACACTTATTACACTATTTCAGTTACTAGTATCTCTATTATTGTGATGCCATGTCCTAGTGCCTGATGGGTCAAATGTAATCTACTTCAATATTTATATAGTTGAGTCATCACAAATCTTGCAGCACACAATGGATACACTGAGTTGTCTTTACCGGGATTTGAACACACAACCTTGTGGTCCAACGGCGAGAGCTCTACCAACTGAGCTATGCAGACACAGTCAGTTGACTCATTCTAAACAGTAACATCATTCAGTATAAACTTTAGTGTGTGTGTGTGTGTGTGCGTGCGCGCGCAATTTTCATTGGCTCATAAAAACTTCATTTTTTCACTTAGAAAAAATGTGCTACGATTATTTGTCCGTATAGGTCCAAAGTTCACGTGTAGAAGTTTTCGTGCATTTTGAGCAAAGATTCTGGGAGGAGTTACATTTTAACTGTTTTTCATATAATTCAAAATGGCGGGTGATCTAAAGGTCAGAGGTCAAAAGTCAGAACAGGAAAGTTGTTGGGCATGAGGAGACACATATGTGTATCAAAGTGTCATTGCCAACGGTCAAACGGTTCATGAGATATGCACGTTCAAAGTTTGCAAGTTTGCAAGTTTTGCATCAATTGAGTGCTATAGCGCCACCATTTGGCCAATCGTGATGGGCTTCGCATAGTAAAGTGACATAAGCATGTGTGTGTATTAGAGGCAGAAGAATAATTTTCACAAAACAGCAATTTTCATTGGCTCATAAAAACTTCATTTTTTCACTTAACAAAAATGTGCTACGATTATTTGTCCGTATAGGTCCAAAGTTCACGTGTAGAAGTTTTCGTGCATTTTGAGCAAAGATTCTGGGAGGAGTTACATTTGAACTGTTTTTCAAATAATTCAAAATGGCGGGTGATCTAAAGGTCAGAGGTCAAAAGTCAGAACTCGGAAGTCGTTCGGCATGAGGAGACACATATGTGTATCAAAGTGTCATTGCCAACGGTCAAACGGTTCATGAGATATGCACGTTCAAAGTTTGCAAGTTTTGCAAGTTTTGCATCAATTGAGTGCTATAGCGCCACCATTTGGCCAATCATGATGGGCTTCACATAGTCACCGTTTGGCATGGTCCTCTATCATGTTGACAAGTTTTGCGCAAACCGACTGCACGGTTCAGTCAGAACAGCTATTTTTGGCAGAAGGAGAATAAAATAAAGTACTGATCATATAATTCAAAATGGCGGGTGATCTAAAGGTCAGAGGTCAAAAGTCAGAACACGAAAGTTGTTCAGCACGAGGAGACGCATATGGGTATCAAAGTGTCATTGCCAACGGTCAAACGGTTCATGAGCTATGCACGTTCAAAGTTAGCATTTTAAATTGAGCGCTATAGCGCCACCATTTGGCCAATCGTCTTGGGCTTCGCATATTCACCGTTTGGCATGGCCCTCTACCAGATTACAGCGTTTCGCGAAAACCGACTGCACCATTCAGTCAGAACAGCTATTTTTGGCGGAAGGAGAAGAAGGAGAAGAAGAAGAAGAAGAAGAAAAATAAACACAAAAACAAGTAGTGACCAAAGTCACTGCGTGACTTCTTGGTCCCTAAATATAGCTGCAAGCAGCGATAAAGCGGGACCAAGATAGAAGAAGAACAATGCGCAATAAGAACAACATGCACAAATGAGACTGACGAGCTGAGTTGTCGGTGCCGGGATTTGAACTCGCAACCTTGTGGACCTAAGGCGGGAGCTCTACTGACTGACCTACACAGAGACAATCAGTGACTATATTGTAAACAGTAAAACCATTCAGTGATTTGGTAACAAGAAGGTGTGTCCTCATTTTAGGCTTGTCTTGTGTGTGTGTGTGTGTGTGTGAGTGCGTGCGTGCCTGCCTGCCTGCCTGCCTGCCTGCCTGCCCCTGCCTGCCTGCCTGCGTGCGTGCGTGCGTGCGTGCGTGCCTGCGTGCCTGCGTGCCTGCCTGCCTGCCTGCCTGCCTGCCTGCCTGCCTGCTTGCCTGCCTGCCTGCCCCTGCCTGCCTGCCTGCCTGCCTGCCTGCCTGCGTGCGTGCGTGCGTGCGTGCGTGCGTGCGTGCGTGCGTGCGTGCGTGCGTGGCTGCATGCGTGCGTGCGTGGCTGCATGCGTGTGTGTGTTAGGCAGACAATCGTTCATAACCATGGATTTGGATTGAAGATCATCTCTTTAGTTTTTGTGGTGTTTAACATAAGGTGGCTATTATAACACCAGTCTTTAAAGTTATTGATCTCACTGATATAGCCCACAGGGCGTTCAACAATATGTACAAATAAGACTGACAAGCTGAGTTGTCAGTAGCTGGATTTGAACACACAACCTTGCGGTCCAAGGGCAAGAGCTCGACTGACTGAGCTACATGGAGACAATCAGTTACTCCATTGTTAACAGGAAAATCATTCAGTGTTTGTTCAGCATAAGTACTCAAACTTTAGTGTGTGTGTGTGTGTGTGTGTGTGCGTGCGCGCGCAATTTTCATTGGCTCATAAAAACTTCATTTTTTCACTTAGAAAAAATGTGCTACGATTATTTGTCCGTATATGTCCAAAGTTCACGTGTAGAAGTTTTCGTGCATTTTGAGCAAAGATTCTGGGAGACGTTACATTTTAACTGTTTTTCATATAATTCAAAATGGCGGGTGATCTAAAGGTCAGAGGTCAAAAGTCAGAACACGAAAGTTGTTCGGCATGAGGAGACACATATGTGTATCAAAGTGTCATTGCCAACGGTCAAACGGTTCATGAGATATGCACGTTCAAAGTTTGCAAGTTTGCAAGTTTTGCATCAATTGAGTGCTATAGCGCCACCATTTGGCCAATCATGATGGGCTTTGCATAGTAAAGTGACATAAGCATGTGTGTGTATTAGAGGCAGAAGAATAATTTTCACAAAACAGCAATTTTCATTGGCTCATAAAAACTTCATTTTTTCACTTAACAAAAATGTGCTACGATTATTTGTCCGTATAGGTCCAAAGTTCACGTGTAGAAGTTTTCGTGCATTTTGAGCAAAGATTCTGGGAGGAGTTACATTTGAACTGTTTTTCAAATAATTCAAAATGGCGGGTGATCTAAAGGTCAGAGGTCAAAAGTCAGAACTCGGAAGTTGTTCGGCATGAGGAGACACATATGTGTATCAAAGTGTCATTGCCAACGGTCAAACGATTCATGAGATATGCACGTTCAAAGTTTGCAAGTTTTGCAAGTTTTGCATCAATTGAGTGCTATAGCGCCACCATTTGGCCAATCATGATGGGCTTCACATAGTCACCGTTTGGCATGGTCCTCTATCATGTTGACAAGTTTTGCGCAAACCGACTGCACGGTTCAGTCAGAACAGCTATTTTTGGCAGAAGGAGAAACAAATAAAGTACTGATCATATAATTCAAAATGGCGGGTGATCTAAAGGTCAGAGGTCAAAAGTCAGAACACGAAAGTTGTTCAGCACGAGGAGACGCATATGGGTATCAAAGTGTCATTGCCAACGGTCAAACGGTTCATGAGCTATGCACGTTCAAAGTTAGCATTTTAAATTGAGCGCTATAGCGCCACCATTTGGCCAATCGTCTTGGGCTTCGCATATTCACCGTTTGGCATGGCCCTCTACCAGATTACAGCGTTTCGCGAAAACCGACTGCACCATTCAGTCAGAACAGCTATTTTTGGCGGAAGGAGAAGAAGGAGAAGAAGAAGAAGAAGAAGAAAAATAAACACAAAAACAAGTAGTGACCAAAGTCACTGCGTGACTTCTTGGTCCCTAATTAATATCTTTATTCATTATAATAGCCTTGTAAATATTGATTCAACCCATGACAAATGTCTAATCTACTGACGGTATCAGCAATAGAATTTATGATGCAGACAGCAGAAGAAAGGAAACTGCTAGCATGCAAACATATGGAAATCTATTAGTTTCATTTCCCCCAAAACACAACCACTCACACCCTGTCCAGTGTTGCCATGTCTGCTTATTATAAGCAACTTTGGGCTTGTTTTTCTGTTTTTTGATTGATTGATTGATAATTTTATTAGACAATAAAATGGGGGTACAGTACAGGGGGTAGTCACACAAATGGTCGAAAAGGATAGCACAGAAGAAAGACCTTGCGGTCTTGTTTCCATTTGGGTCCCATACATTCATTCAAAACACAACAATGACTTCAGCAATGATATATCTCAAACATAATTAAAGCTGGGTATTGTTGGAATAGAGATACATTGGGAAAACAAAGGGGCGGGGGGGGGGGGGGGGGGGGGGGGCAATCACATTCTCTCCCTTTGACCTGATGACAGTGACCGTAAAGTACGTTGCTTGTAAATATTTGTGGTTGTGGGTTTTTGAGCGATGCACATCGCACCAATGAAGGGCTGTGTGTGTCTGTTTGTAGCACAACTCGTCTGTTTGTAGCATGATGACCCATTGACCACTGCAGATGATGGAGTCACATTTTTATTTTGGCCTTGTTTTCATAGACCTGGTTGCTTATTTCTCTCACAAAATCCGGCAACAGTGCACTGCCTGAGGAGGTCCTGATGTGCTTATAATAAGATGCAAATCTGGCAACAGTGCACTGCCTGAGGAGGTCCTGATGTGCTTATAATAAGATGCAGTAACTGCAGACAGCACACACCCACACACACTTTACTTTCTACTTTTACTGTCAATCTAATCATGTCTGGGGATTGGATGCGCATTTTCCAGGCAAAGGCTGCAAAGCTCAAACGAGGTGACTCTTGGCGTTTGGAGTTTGACGACAGTATTGTGCCGAACAAACCACATTTTGGCTGGAAACAATGTCAAAGGGGTGCATTTGCAAGGTCAGTGGCCTATATGTACGTTCTTATGTGAAGTGGTGCATATGGCATATGTATATAACCAGAGGTGGACACTTTAAGTACATTTACTTAAGTAAATGTACTTAAAGTAGTAGTAGTACTTAAGTACAGAATTTCTACTTAAGTACTGTACTTAAGTACAAAATGTGTACTTAAGAACAGATTTAGTTAAGTAAATGTCCACTTCTGTATATATATATAACCTCAAAGAATATTAGAAAACCTGCGGGTGTGTTTGTGTGTGTGTGTGTGTGTGTGTGTGTGTGCGTGTGCACGTGCACGCGCACGCGCACGTGCGTGTGCGTGTGCGTGTGCGTGTGCGTGTGTGTGTGTGTGTGTGTGTGTGTGTGTGACCTGCACTGCGATGACACTCAGCTTCTTTGTTTTACTTGTCTAGTAAGTTGACAACATGCAATGTTAAATAGGATCCTTTTTGTGTTTGATCCTTTTGGCCAATTAATATGTACAGCATGGTCATATTATGCATTTTGTCAATAAAGACAAGATTTCCCAAACATTTCAGGATGTGACTCCCCAAAATAAGCATATTTGAACTGAGGACCCCCACCCTGACAAACACTTGTAGGCATTCAAGTTTTACTGGGCTCCACAGATAAACATGGTGAAAATACCCAAACTATACAAGCTTGTAGATCTCACAATGTTTGACAATTTGGCCAATTTGGTATTAAATTAACTTTATAAATGTGCAGATATCTTGTATGCACTAGCTGTTTGTTTTGTTTTTTTACTGTTGAGTGAGAAAACAATGTTGCACATTAAGCTACAATCACCTGGAGGAGACCCCCCCCAAAATAATGTGGGGGTCCCGATCCCCAGTTTGGCAACCACCGGATAAAAACATGAATCAATAAAACAACAACAATAACAACAACAACAAATGCATTGACCCACCACGCCCTCTCTATTAAAAGGTTCAGCTGCTCCAAGTGCAGGAGAGGTTGGCCGTCAGGCCGGGCCATGGTGGTGTTCCACATGCACCTGACGGGCCGCCAGGGAACCGTCAAGGTGAGGCCTCTACGCCAGAAGTGCAAGCAGTGCAGCGACGCCCCGATGGAGGAGGCGCGATTCTCCCCCGCCGACATCAACGTCCTCCTGAATCACCTGATGGAGAAGATCGGGGTCAAGTTCTACAATGAAATGCCGGCCAAAAAAGAGAAGAAGCACTTCAAAAGAGAGCTCGACGGCCCCCATGAGGCGTCCCACTGTGAGGCGTGTAAGCAGGGTGTGTGCCCGTGGCGAAAGAGAGGATTCTGCTGGGCATACCATATGTGCCCTAAATGCCTAAATAGTGGGCTAAATTAAACTTTAGAACTAGTATGTTAAACTATAGTATGTTAAAGCTACAGTAGCCTATGCACACCTTCATTTTCTTGCTTCTGCTTGATCAGGTGAGGCGACACATTTAATATCAACCTTCAGGTAAAAAGAATCGTGTCAATACACAGGATCAGGTCAAAGGTCATGTCTCACCTAGACACAGGATCTAAATGTCTCGATGGAGGAGCAGGGAGACCAAATACAAACGCCACAATTGAAAAAAGGTTATAATAACATGCTCTACCATGCAGAAACATGACCATATATTCATAAAAAAATATATAAGATAGCCACTTTGAGGAGGAGGAGGCCACACACACGATGCAAACATATATTTGAAAAGGTACAGGAAACAGCTTGTAGAACTGCTATTTTTGCAGATTTTGGACATGAGGTTTCCACCCGACAGAGACAGTATATGTTGCATGTTGAGTGCAGCTTTAAACTAACAACACTGTGGTGAATGACACGGCACCTAAACACACACAAAACCTCACTATTTGCTTGGTTAGAAGGAAGTAAAGGCACTGGAGCACCCTGCACCTTTTTGAATAAAAGGCTTAAACTGTCCAAGTTTGCTCCAGTGCCTTCCTTCCACCTGGGGGTCATCCCTATGTTCCCCAGGTTCTATGTTCCCCACTTACCTTAGGGTTTAGGGTTAGCGTTAGGTTTCTGGTTTAAGGACTTCAGTGTTTTGTACTATACAATTGTATGTATACAGAGCAAAGAATGTTTGTTTTTGCCATCTTTGTTGAAGAGTCTGAGCACAGGTTTTAGTTTATTCTATATATGCCAGTGTTAATTTGTAGTTGGCTAAGACTAGATAGTTTAAGTAGCCTAGGCAGGCCTAAAGTTCAATGGATTGTTCAAAGACTGAGCTTAAAAATGTGCTACTAAAAGTAACACTAAGACTAAGTTGCTAAAATACTTTTAGTCTTACTAGAATTACTAAAATTACTAGGTTAGGTTTCTGGTTTAGATTTATTCTAAGTGGGGAACAAAGAACCTTTTTTGCATGCTGGGGAACATAGAACCTGGGGAACATAGGTACGCTCCTTCTACCTGTTACCAGTCCTGCTCCTGCGAGCCTATACAGGCTTGAGGTACAGTGGAACCCCCTTGTGAGTTGTGATCACTATTTGCTCCTCTTAATGACGCTCACCAACATTGTGAATACCTGTTGCGCTACCTTTACATTTGTGAATATCTGTTACATTACAGCATCAGTTTCAATGTGTCATTATATATGTTCTAATCTACACTGCACTTTATAAACCTGCATGCTTACCATTTCTATTTCCTCATATATTTTTTAAGAAAGCTGCAGTATGTTTGAATTAGTGCATGTGGCTATCTAGTTTAATACAATAAGTTGAAAGACTTGCGACTTGCCGTTATTCTTTCACATTCACTGTCTTACATGCATAGTGATGAATAAATCCACATTCCGACGTGTCTAATGCATTTTATTCTGCCTTTAAACCGTTTTTAATCAGAAGGAGAAACTATTGTGCTGAACGACAAATGAGGAAGTTGACAGTAAGATTCGATATATAACACAAAGACAGCACTATAAAAATCACTCCGTCTTCATATTTTTAACGTTGAGATAAATATGCAGTGGAAACTCCAGTTTAACGAGCTGGACTCCACTTGGTTGGTTCATATTCCTATCAATAGTTTCGCTGGAGCAGAGCGACAAACCCGCTAGCCACAAGCAACTTAAGTCTTTAATGCTATATCTGCATGCATCCAAGTTGAAACCCTTTTAGCCGGGGCGCCACAGGCCCAAAAGCTCAAGGAATAGAGTTTAAGCTGTGATGTCATGACATTTTATTTTATTTGTGTTTTTGAGCGGCGCTAAAAAACACTATTGTTAATGGCGTTTAATGTTTGTGTTGGCACCGTTTGTTTTACATCGCCATTACATCACCTAATCAACATGAGTTAGACTTTAATATATTACCGCCCCTCACTTCACACGGGTGTGATTTCTTTCTATTCATTTGGTCATTAAAATAAGAGGTCTGCTCTGCTGGAAACATCGCGAAAAAGAGTTATGGCCATTTTTGTATATACCACACCATAGAAAACCAATATAAGGCAAAATTCCATCATACTTTAAGTAGCATGTGACATGTCAAACTAGGGGCTTTGCACAAAAAACACTCATTGGCCTAAATTCGGCCATATCCACTTGCCCAAATGTGCTGACCTCATCACATTGTGATAACGGCTATGGCCGTTTTTAGGCCAAGGAGTGTATTTTGTGCAAAACGAATGCTTGGAATGGATTCAGAATCATGAAAACCCCCTAGTTTGACATGTCACATGCTACTTAAAGCATGATGAAATGTTGCCTTATATTGGTTGTCTATGGTGTGGTATGATATGGCCATAACTCAAATCTTTGAATATATATTCTTTCCGAGCGAACGGTTTTAACTCAAAACTTTGCTTCTGGGGGTCCCTGGAACTACATATTTTCAGATGGGGGGGTCGCCAGCCAATTACAGATAATTCTGGGGGGGTCCCAGCTGTGTGTCTTAGCAATAGACAATAGCCACTGTCTCTCAGCTCTCAATCTGACCTAATCAATCAACATACTCTTATGTGATGTGACTCTCATGTGACATGCAACAGGCATGTCATTCACTATACTCTTTTTTCATCAGCTAGAGGCTATCAGCTATGAGGGACGAAAATGGTAATCAGCTAGTATTTTGACATATTGCTATCAGAATTTCATAAACTACACAACACATGTAGCAATACAAATCACATGCAGCCATTGCCCCAACGGGCACCGGTCTTGTAGAATTACAATGGTTCCCTCAAGGACCCCTGAGAAGACCACTGCTGAGTGCGTGTGTGTGTGTGTGTGCGTGCGTGTGTGCGTGCGTGCGTGGCACGTGCACGTAGAAACCATTTAGACTCACTCAGAAGAGTCAGGGACTCAAACTCAAGGGCACAACCCCAGCGTACAACTCAACTCAGTAAATTGTAACATGTAATAAACATTTTAATGAGGATCACACTTAACTAGACTTTACTTACATATTAAGCCATTATCATGATATTGCCAAACCATGGTTACATATCCAGTAGGCTATAGGGCAGGAGCCTATCTCCTGTTTCTGCAGCATGGGGCAGTGCGATGCAAACTTTGAACCGTTTGACCGTCAGCAATAACACTTCAATACATGCATCTTATCATGCCGAACAACTTCCGTGTTCCTGACCTGTAGATAACCCACCATTTTGAAATAAATGAAAAACTTTTCAAATATATCTACTCCCGGGATCATTGATCAAAATTCACAAGTATTTCTACACACCAATAATGCCAATAAAGCCCCTTTGAATTGAATTGGACAGAGAGAGAGAGGGGGGGGGGGGGGGGGGGGCTTCAAATGGATTGTCAGAGAAATGTAAATGATTGAATCAGCTGAAAAGGTTCTTGATCAGGCTGCATATCAAAGAACTGTAAATGAGCAGCACATATAAATAGGACATCATGAGTCATACATTGAGGCTTGAGGACTTGACCGAATGGATGAGCTGTCCTAATTAATTACTACAACATTTACTTTTGAGAATCTGTCGGATAGCCTACTAGTCAAGTAGTCAAGTAAGTAAGGGCTTGGGCTTTTCCTTTTGCCATTTAAGTGAATTGTATTAATGTTTATAATTATAAGTGTGTGTGTGTGTGTGTGTGTGTGTGTGTGTGTGTGTGTGTGTGTGTGTGTGTGTGTGTGTGTGTGTGTGTGTGTGTGTGTGTGTGTGTGTGTGTGCGTGCACGCATGCGTGCGTGCACATATGTGGCTGGGGGAGTCAAACAAGACATTAGTGCTTATTGCAGAATAATTGCGGTATGGCATTTAATGATGCTATTATTTAAAGGGATAGTTCTCCCCCTAAACGACTTTTCGATTACTCACCCCACAAAGAGTATCCTTTGTGTCTCCATAGGGAACCATTGCTGCATGGTCATCAAATGATTGACTTAGGAATGAAATAAAAACAAACAATATATACAAACAATATATATATATATATATATATATATATATTCATGAATTCAAGTCCATGGAGTGAGTAATTGATAGATTTATTTTTACTTTTTGCGTGAACTATCCCTTTAAGGAACAACAATCACTTTTGTAAAAGTGACACTTTAAACATGCCTGCTCAATTTTAGGCATCTCATTGCAGAGGGAAATGTTCAAACTTTTTGTTTTTAAGTAAAAAAAAAGAAAAGATTTAGATACTACTGAGGTAACGGGAGAATGGCTAATTTTGCAATGAAACCTCACATGTGTTTTTTTCTTGTGGCGTCCTCAGGTTAAGTGGGACATAAAGGACAGCAACAAGAACTATCGGAGAAAGCCCTGCACCACCCTCCCTCAGAAGGAAGCAACAATGTCGCAGTTCCAAGACGTTACCAAGAAGATAGACGCGCCATCGGCTTCCATCAAATATGGGGAGCTCATTGTCCTGGGGTATGAAACACTCAATATTCATCTAATATATATTTGGTTTAACGGAATGTTTACATGGTAAATAGAGCGCCGAAGTCCTGACGTCACTCGCTCATCCCTATAGCTGGTTCACGGAAGTAATTTCTCTATGGAGAATAACATGGGGTCATGTTAAAATCGTCTCATATAAGCATTGTGGTCCAAAAATAAACAAACTGTCTCTGCGAAATTATGAGAGAGGTGTCTCTGTATCGTTTACGACAGTCAGTCAATCATATACGATACAGTCTGTTTCTAGCGAAAATTTAACTAATTTAGCAGCAGTAACATTAGCGTTTTCTCTCAGTCAGGTGATTCTTCATATCCATATGAGTGAAACGGCCTGGATTATTTGTTTATTTTTCAAACACAGTTCTTTTATGAGGCGATCTAAAATCCCCCTTTGGGGATTACAATGCAAATAAAAAGTACATGAACCAGTGGACTTAGCGCCCTCTACCGATATTGACGTCAGACTTCGTGCACTATGGTGCATTTATATAGCATCTTAATCCAAGGCGCTTTACCGAGATTGTGCATTATACATTCACCCATTCACACACCGATGCCGGAGGAAACCATGCAGCCAACCTGCACATCAGGAGCAATTAGGGGTTCAGAGTCTTGATCATACGGACACTAACTCTGGGGGAGCCCAGGTTCGAACTGGGAACCTTGCGGTTGCCATCCGGTCACTCTATTGTCAGACTGATATTGCAATCAGAACTGCAGACTCACTTCCAATCTTCCTCCGTAGTCATTTCTCATCTGTTACGACACTGTCCACACATGTAGGCTACTTGCCGTTCCAAGATCTGAACGGAAACGAGACTCGTCGAGGTACATTGGCTTCCTGCCCAACGGAGACGAGGCCAGGATGAAACGTCGCTTCGCTCTGTGCCAGAGACCAGAGGCCAACGGTGTGAAACCAAGCACTGTACATGTGGACTGCAATCCACAGTCAGCTGAGGTACAGTGGTGGAATTGGGAAAAAGTATAACAACACTGTCGTGTAAAAGAAATGCTTTGTGCAGTCAAAATCGTATTAATTCCTAATTTCTAAAGTATTGACATCAAAATAATACTTGTAGTATCATCAAAATGCAGAATGGCCATTTCAGATCGCACATTCCAAATGTTTCAAAGGAGAATCAGAATCAGCTTTAATTGTCACATCACAGATTTACAGATGTTCTAGGTTTTGTTTTTGTGCAAAAATATAATACATAATAATATGTGTTATTTCCACAGAATCAAAGAAAGGGGAGAAGAAAAAAGGGGGAAAGGGGGGAGATCAATCAAAGAAAACAAACACGTTATCTCCATTTAGGCCTACACAGTGGTGTAATTGGCATCTTTCCCGGTGGCATGGCATTGTAATTCCGTCACGTGCACACGCATGCGCACGGAACAGCTGAAGTTTTTGGCTTATCAATTATTTCATTCATATTGTTGATAGCACCATAATACTCTACTCTACTGGTTCCGTGTCAACTTGTGACTTTGTCACGCACGCACGCACGCACGCACATACACGCACACACACAAATGTATGTGGGCAAATGTATACAGTATGTGGTTACTTTCAGCCACTGCACTATACTGTACATTAACCACTGAGGACCTCTTTCAAATATATCGACTGTGATTTTAACATTGATTTACCTTTTTATTGCTTATGACTTTTTCCTGTAATATTTGTTCTCTGTGTTCCATAGGCAATCATCAGCCTCGGTGACCAGCACAGCGTATCCTACGCTCTCTCCCAAGCATCCATGACCGTGGTGGAATACGCTCCTGACGGAGATACGGACATGTTTCAGGTCTGTGCCTGTATATCCGTTATCATTATATTATGTTATGCACGATATCAACCCGGTCTCACCCAGACACCGTCGCCTTCCCATGGACTGTGACGGAGGGGGTGCCGTCCGTCTCTAGCGCACTTGAGCCACGAGAGACACCACCGAGTGCGCTAAAGCGTGCGAGTTGCCGTGCCGAGCGTAGCGAAGTTCAGTAGAGCAGACTCAGCCCCGTCCGAGTTGTAACCCGATAGCACAGAATCGTAAATAATGTCATACCCAATCTCACCCAAACAGCGGTGAAATAGCACGGATTGGCAATTGCATACATGCAATACTAGTGAAAGCCACGCCTCCGTTGCGGTCAAAACATTTGTAGTATAATAAGTTTTCTAGGCGCCTATGTACGGAATTGCCAATACGTGCTATTTTCGCTGACTATAATTATGTGATCGGCGATTCACAACCTGTGGGCCATAATGATATTGCAAGTGGGCCCCCAAATAATTGCCAAAACACTGACATTGTATTGCTAATATAACCAATACATTATGCCAAAGTGTCAATGCATTTGAACTTACTTAAGTGTATACTACGTTAGTTACCACTGATCCAAGGTGGAACACGATTGATAAAATCTGTGAGTAAAGTCCCTTGTGTATTTGTCTCTAACAGATCGGGCGGTCCACGGCGAGTCCCATTGACTTTGTGGTGACGGACACGGTGCCCGGCTGCTCGCCAGAACCCCACATCTCGCGCTTCGCCTGCCGCATTGTCTGCCAGAGGAGCCCGCCCTACACCGCACGCATCTACGCCGCCGGCTTCGACGACTCCAACAACATATTCCTGGGTGTACGTTTTGAAATGTCAGATCAAAATGTCTCACTACACAAGTGTGTCCATGTGACTGTGCAGGGATTCATAACTTGTTTGATTAACGAATGCATTCAAAATGAATAACTCGGAAATAGGCAATCACAGCGTGTCGCAAAGCAGTGCGTTGTGAAGCTTTTAGATCTGCTACTTTTGAAAAGGTTTGGTACTTTTACTTGATATAAGTACATACACGTATTTTGATGCCAATACTTTGTATAATTTGTACTTTTCTCAAGTAAAAAAAAGTTACTGTGTGGGGGAATTAGCATTTAGCAGACACCTCTCCCTCTCTCTCTCTCCATCGACCCCCCCCCCCCCCCCCTCTCTCTCTGTAATTAGCAGGCACCAGTGCCACTTTTGCCCCTACTGGTACTCTAAACATAGGGACAGACATAGGTACAGACATAGGGACATTGCTGTTCCTTGGAGTGGTTGCACCACTCAATAATAAATACAGGACTTTTCCTTTCTTGTGACAGTATATTTGTTGTGGTATTGCTGCTTTTACTTATAAGCAGAGGACCATTTCACCACTGCCTTACCTTACCTCCCCCCCCCCGCAGGAAAACGCAGTTACATGGAAGACCCCTGCTGGACAGATGGACGGACTGATCACCAACGGCGTGCTGGTGATGCACCCGCCCCAGCTGGACTCCAAGCCCGGCAAGTGGAGGGAGATCTCAGTGTGTGGAAACGTCTTCAAACTCCGGCAGAACCACGACTCGCCTCGGGGGAAGATGGTGAGCGCTATATATACATTATACATGTTCACAAAAAAATCAGACCAGTCTGAAGCGAGTGGTGCAACAGCACCCCCTATTGGTACTCTAAACATCGGGACATACTGTAGGGACATATAGGACATAGGGACATTGCTGTTCCTTGGAGTGGTTGCACCACTCAAAAACACCTACGTGCGCAGACAAATGATCAAAACAAAAATAAATCTTGACTATATAGAGTATAGTTGGCAGTGCACAACATTGTGCGAAGTCAAAGTGTGAAAGACGCTATACGTAAACCAGAGGGCCACACAAATTGCCGTTCTGATTTAAAGGTATATTCAGTGATTTTGCTTCATTCAAATATCACTTATTTCTTCTTTTTATTTGGATAATCCTCCCTACTATAGAGTGTGCTGACCATATAAGGAGTTCCTCCCTGTCCCCAGTGAGCCCCTGGGGTCAAAAAACCCTAGTTTCAGTTTTGGTGGTGGGTGGCAAAGTCTTCATCCAATCAGGATGAGAGGGGCCTTCCTCCAATGGCCGGAGGGGGCGGGCCGTGGTGCACATGCTGTTGCACTTCCCCCCACTGTAGAGTGTGTGCATGTGCACATTTTGTTACCGGGGCGGACTGGGTGGTTTTCCAAATCACCCAAATCACTGAATGCTCCTTTAAGTGCACCACATTTCTCCCTTTCTTTCTGATTTTCACCCGGACGATTGTATTTTTGCAATTTTTATAATGTTGCTGTGTCTGATGTGGGTTGGTCTTTCAGTACCTTCATGATGCTCAGTGACATCATAGAAGTTTGTTTCTCAGCCCGCATCCCTGTTTTTTTCCTACAGGCAGGTGTTTGGGTGACCAAAGGAGAAGATCCCAACTTAATTTCTCTTTTTTTAGGGATATTTAAAAAATAATATGCATCTATTTTTTGTTTTTTTGTGAAAAGTCATGATGAAATATTAAAGAAGTGTAGCTCAAGTTGCCATGTATTGCTGTATTGCAATATATTTTGAGGAGAAATATTTTTTCATGGAATATTTTACATTGGGTAAAATATACCCGTGTTTAGTGATGGTGTAACAAAAAATATCTTTAGTGTTCTAGGGTTAAACCCTTTCATCAATGTCATCCTATTATGACATTGCCAGAATACGAATGATCGGGTTCATGGGGTTAATATCAGCTAGGCCAAACCACCGATATGTTGAGTTGTAACCCATGTACATATGTTGGGTTTTGCCATTTTAGCTGTATGAATTGGATGGATGTATTTATCATTGATTGATTGATTGATTTGTATGGCTTAAGGCGCGATTCATACTCCTATTTTAGAGCCGAATAAATAAAAGCTCTGTAGCGCCTACAATGTGACGTCATTTGAGGTTCGGGGGGCGGGTACCGTCCTAAAGTCGGCTCTTCAGTGCTACTGAAAATTTCTGACGAGCCGAAATCATTTCGGCACTACAGCGGTAAAATAGGAGTATGAATCGGCCCTTACCCTCCCCCAAACACATTTGCACAAGCACTCACAGTATACCACAACATGGAAATCAAGCTCTCATGCTTTTTTATCATTTTGACAAATGATAAAAAATGAATCTATGTTCATATAGCTGTATGCATTCTTGTCATGCAAAAAAAACATCAACCCAATCTTCTATGTTCTCATGTTTCCCCGTCCAGAAGGACGTTGAATTTCAGGAGCTGGTGGACGGCTCACTGATCGACCTGTGTGGCGTGACCCTGCTGTGGTGTAACCCTCCTGCGGCGCACGACCGAGGGCCTGGCCCACGCGCCCACCTGGAGGTCCAGCGCCGGGGGCTTCACGCCAGGCGGCCTTGTATCGTTTACAGAACCAAAAAAGTACATTTGTCCATATGTTTATTACTTTACTTTATGTTTATTTTAGACGGGACAATATTAATGGACATTACATACATGCAAATGTAAATACACCGGATTTAGCAACAAAAACAAAGCTAATTCTCATGCGCAGTCCCCACATAAAAACATAAAACAAAACAAGCAAACAGTGCCTTACATTAGGAAACAAAGCATTGAAAACATACCTACACAAGGGAAGTACAATTGGTGTAAAGTGCATCTATATAATTAGCAGTGATTATTTTTAAAGGCGATACGGATTTATAGCTAAAGTAACCAAGGTGCAGTATTGCTTTCAAATAATACAGGATTCAAGGAATTGAGGATACGCTGTCAAAGTGCTTGTTTGTTCTTGCAATTATTTGGACGACTGCTAAATGCTAATCATCAGCCATAATGAAGGTGTAAGCGGAGGTCAGGCACGTCGCTGACTATATATTTTGTTCCCCTACGCATATGTTTGTGCTGCGCCCCCCAACACCCCCCCCCCCCCCCCCCCCCCCTGTAGACATATTGTGCAATAGAGCTCATAGTGTGCAATACCATACTTTGCATTTTGTTGAATGAAATGAAATAACATTGAGTGTGTTCAACAGGATGGTGCTTGCGTCCCTAAGGATCCACAAAGAGGTGAGCTTGTTCTTGTGCTGTTCGTTGCTTTAGGTTATTATTATTATTATTATTATTATTATTAAGCGGCCAAGGACGTAGTGCCCTTTCACTTATAACAGGCTACTTCTACACTGCAGTATTGATACTTTTACTCAAAGATGGAGTGCTGTGATTTCTTTCCACCCTAACACATTATCATCAGGTATTATTATTATTATTATTAAAGTCTACAGTATTTGTTAAATGTCGTTTTTATGTTGACACTCCTACCAGTTGATTAAGTATGCCTGGTTTGCCTGGTGGTGGGTGGTGATGGGTGGTATCACTGTTTTATTTTCATTGGCACGTTTCACTGTCAATGTTTCAGCCTCCAGGAAGAAACCCTAAATACAAAGGGAAGACATCATTGCACATAACAACCACACCAAGGGGTCTAATGAAGTACTGTCACCTCATAAACACATGACAAAGTGGAAAGAATACAAAAATCACGGCACTGCATCGTTAAGTAAAACATTTGAGTACTTCTTTCTACCACGGTATTAGCCTAACCCTGCGGTCCTCCTCCCCCTCCTCCAGCAGCTGCCCACTCACGGTGGCCTGGGGCCATTCGGGACGTGTTGGACCAGGTCCGCTCGGGGGGGACACAGTTCAAGGATGTCAAATCGTTCTTTTGTGGTACTCCAACGCAGCCTCCTGCCCCGGCTCCTCCAGCACTGGTAGTAGACAGTGGAGCCGCCGCTCCTGCTCCTGAGGTCAGTCGAGGGGCCTTGCTGGACCAGATCGGCTCGGGGGCACAGTTACAGAATGTAGAGTCGTTCTTTTGTGGCCCTCCGCCAAAGGACGTGGTGGTAGACACTAGTGGAGCTGCTCCTGGCGTCCGTGGAGGGGCTAGGGCTACTCCAGGAATGGACCCTCCTGCGGCGCACGACCGAGGGCCTGGCCCACGCGCCCACCTGGAGGTCCAGCGCCGGGGGCTTCACGCCAGGCGGCCTTGTATCGTTTACAGAACCAAAAAAGTACATTTGTCCATATGTTTATTACTTTACTTCATGTTTATTTTAGACGGGACAATATTACATACATGCAAATGTAAATACACCGGATTTAGCAACAAAAACAAAGCTAATTCTCATGCAGTCCCCACATAAAAACATAAAACAAAACAAGCAAACAGTGCCTTACATTAGGAAACAAAGCATTGAAAACATACCTACACAAGGGAAGTACAATTGGTGTAAAGTGCATCTATATAATTAGCAGTGATTATTTTTAAAGGCGATACGGATTTATAGCTAAAGTAACCTGCACCATTGCTTTCAAATAATACAGGATTCAAGTAATTCAGGATACGCTGTCAAAGTGCACTAGACTATACATGGTCACAGCTTTGGTTGTTGAATGGACTGTAAACCCCTGAGTGTTATTAAGTGTAATTTAAGGGTGAGTGTGCACAAAGTTGTAGTCTCAAATTTCTCATAATTAAATATATGGATGGGTCAATTTTTGCAACCTCAGAGTTAAATGAACGCTTCAGATTCGATTGTGTCGTGGTCATTTTGACATCACGAGATCAGAGGCGTATCTACAATAAGGCGAGGGCAGGCGTCCGCCTGTCCAAATCCATTTCTGGCCTGGCCAAAGTCCATACAATGAGAAAAAAAGACGACAAAAACAAGACCTGAGAACTATTAATGGACAGCTGATTGGCCGTTGCGGTAGAGCGCGACCCTCAATCACCCATTGGAATGTAAATGCAAGCCTTTCAGCCTTTGTATCCTACTCGTCTGGCAGGTACTGTATATCTCTTTGAAAACCTTTAGTGCTACGATTGTGCGCGGGGAGACGACATTAACACTTATCTTGCCTGCCCAAAACGTAATTCCTGGATACGCCACTGCACAAGATATATCTGCCTGTGAAACGCTGACTTACCCGTAGATATACGTTTCATCTACTGCAGTGGGTTCTGGGGAGCACTTCTGTCAGGGTTCCAGCCAGGGTCCTCCAGCCAATTTCGGTCACCATAATGAAATTTCACTTGAAATTACACCAGTACAAATAGACTATGACAAATAGTTTCAATATCACCTGTAATATATTTATGACTATTGACTTTAATTTAAACCAAAACATCTTTTCATATGTACTATTTTTGTGTCGATAGAAACTGATGCACAGAGAGTGCATATGTTTTTGTTTTACTTAATGTTCAACTCTTATAGTTGGGCCATCAAGTTCTAAAATTCACCTTATCACCTGTGTAAATACATGTGCATGGTTGTGTAGTGCCTACTTTTGTAATTTGTAAGCCTATGGCCTTACATTTTGATAATATTTCTGTTCCTGTTATAGACTGCTTGTCTGAGTCAGTGGGAAAATATATATTACGTACAGTATGGTGGAAAGAGACATTAACAATTCTCTGTCTGTCTGTGTGTGTGTGTGTGTGTGTGTGTGTGTGTGTGTGTGTGTGTGTGTGTGTGTGTGTGTGTGTGTGTGCGTGTGTGCGTGTGTGCGTGCGTGTGTGCGTGTGCATGTGTCTGTGTCCCAGGTCACCGAGAATGTTGTACCACAGACTGCGTCCATGCTGATGGTGATTCAGAAGACACGTGAAGCTAACGGTAATAGCGCCATAAGAAAGTGGTCTTGTTTTGTGATACTACCTGTATGTTCTATTGAAGCAGGCATTATGCTTTTAAACAAATGTAATGACGGCGGTTATAGTTGAATGGGTAGAAAGGACATCAGTAACTTTGAGTATACATGAACAGTAAATCATGACAGTAACCTTTGGTGTGGTCGGCAATACACACTGATAATCTGATTTGTTGACATATATTGTTATGGCAAGATGTACAAGCTCACAACATAAATGGTAAATGGTGCATTTATATAGCGCCTTTATCCAAGGCGCTTTACATAGATTGTGCATTACATTCACCCATTCACGCACACATTCATAGTATACACCGATGGCAGTGGAAACCATGCAAGGCACCAACGAGCACATCAGGAGCAATTAGGGGTACAGTGTCTTGCTCAAGGACACTTCCACAGTAACTCTGGGGGAGCCCGGGTTCGAACTGGGAACCTTGCGGTTACCATCCAGCCCTTGCGGTTACCCCTGAGCCACCGCCGCCCCCACATGTTGTTGGTTGAGGACGATGATAAAGCCAAAGATGATGATGATGATGATGATGATGATGATGATAAATCAATGATTTTTTCTTTTTGTTTTTACTTGTTCTCTCATCAGATGTGTGTAAACTCACGCTGGATCCAAACACAGCACACAAAAAGATCTCTCTGTCTGCGAACAACAGGAAGATGACACGTGTGGAAGGGGAACAGAAATTTCCTGAACACCCAGACAGATTTAAAGACTATGGACAGGTGATGTCCAGAGAGAGTCTGACTAGACGCTGTTACTGGGAGGTGGAGTGGAGTGGGGAGTTTGAGATAGCAGTGACATACAGAGGAATCCACAGACAGGGCGATGACAGTCAGTTTGGATGCAACGACAAGTCCTGGAGTCTGAGATGCAGTGGCGGTGATGAGAGTTACACTGTGTGGCACAATACGACGAAAACTGACCTCGCTGTCAGTCCCTCCTCTCGCTCCGGTAGGGTAGCAGTGTACGTTGACCGGCCTGCCGGCACTGTGTCCTTCTACACAGTGTCCTCTGACACTCTGACACACTTGCACACCTTCCAGACCACATTCACTGAACCCCTCTATGCTGGGTTCTGGGTTGGGTGGTCTAACTCCTCGGTGAGTGTGTACCAGAGAGAGGAGGTACAGTAGCATCCGGTGTTCTCTGTTCTGTTGGTTTAAATTGTCCATTTTTGGTTCCATTTGTAACATCTCAGAATAAAACAATAAATAGATATGGTCCCATATGGAAGAAGTACTGTACTCGGATATATAAGTAAAAGTAGCAATGCCACAATGTAGAAATACTTATATACGGCTGAATGTTTTGTTTGAATGCTTTGAAAATAGCAGATCTACAAGCTCACATCGCATCACATGAAATGGCCGTAATTCTACAAAGTAACTATAGTGACTAAAGCTGTCAAATCATTGTGTTGTTTTGTTTCATAATATGTTCAGGTAAGAATCAAGCATGCATAGAATAAATAAATCAATAGGACATTTATTATGGCATGTTGTTGCTATTTAAATTGTCATATAAAACGACATGCTATTTGATATAAAGATGCTGTGATTCTCTTCATTCATGCGGGAGTCTTGGTTTTGGATGTATTTGTCCTTGTCGTAGACAGTAGAAAATGACGTGATTGATTGATTAAATTATTGTTTTGATGTAATCGCTCACTATAATATGCTTGTATTTCTATCACTATATGTCAAGTTGAGTTGGACTGCTAATGATTCAAGTATTATCATGACAATAAACGTTGACTCATTTCATTCTCTTTCAAAAGCACATCTGTTCATTTTTAAATACATAGAAAATAATTATGCTAAATCATATACCTATTGTCTACAATAATGCTGATTATGGCTCAATGTTATGTTATTCATCCCTTATTGCAGTGGTTCTCAGGCTTCGTACACACCTTTCGGACACACAGATCTGTCCGACCGACCACTGATTACATTTTTATGATTTGATGCCTCCATGTCCCACAATGCTTTGCGCGATTTGGGCGGTGCTACGACACGCGGAAATAGATGCACATATGTTCAGTGTAGTTTTCTTGACTGCAGCAGCAGCTAGCGGTAGTTAGTTTGTCGAGGCCGTTTTTCACACTCAAAGTTCACTTATAAGGTCCGGATCAAGGACCAAATATTTGCATTTTGATCTTGGTCCGTTTGGTGTTCACACTGGACTTTGTAAAGCGTACCAAATATGTAAACAAATGACACGTGGACATGTTAAGCGAACCAAATAGTGAAAAAAAGAAAAGAGGTCATTTTACGACGGAGGGAAAAATAACATGAGGGGGTGCGGGAAATCACTGTCTACATTTTTTGGGCGCAACCTTCAGTCACACAGAGAGAAGAGAACAGCAACATGAATCATGATTGCAGCAACAACTTGAAATTGCATTAATTCTTAATTATTTGATTAGCCAAATAAGGCAACAGATGAACAGAGGAGCAGGTGTTATAGCCTACAACAAAGAATCCCCGAATCCCGATAAAAGGGACTTTTCTTCCATGTGTGCACCTTAACCTGATTCGATATAGGCCTATGTTATTTCTGCGCAAAATCGACGGGCATTTCCATGTCATCTTATGGTTTAAACTTGAAGCCGTGCTGGTCAGTTAAGCTTCAAGTCAGAACAGCTCCGCTGCAGTTGACCTATATCACGTCTTTTGCTATAGTGATGTAATCAATTAACCATTTAGGACCACCTTGTAGCTTATTTAACATTTGCTCCATTGGCTCTTTATGCGTGCGGCCGTGCGCTAGAGCGAGACAGGATGATTTTAAATATTTCTCTGTCTGCGTCTCTCCCATAGAGCTATAAAATATATCGGGTCTCTCCCCCCACAAGTGCGCGCGTCATAACTTTGCGTGGTGGCGGTGGCGCATGCTTAAAATAAACAGATCCACAAGCTTACATCGTGTACCATACCGTAAGTACCATTCGTGTCGATAACTTGTACATCTGTTATATTTGCGCATGTGAACCTCGTACGCTGCCATTACATTTCTACTCTAGGCTACTCATAGACATGTATATATGCGTCTACTATTAAAATCAATAGTGATCCCCGTAAAAAAGACATGCTTTTAGAACTAATTATTAATGCAGCCTCACAACTGCCGAGGCCCGACGGCTATTTTGGCTATCGTCCTGTATTTCTGTATATAGAATAGAACTTAGTACCAGACTGGACTCACTCACTGACTGGAGACAGCCGTGCGCAACTTGGACTCTCCAAGTTACGCACGGCCCTAGCCAAAAGAAGACATACAAACAAGCGATATAATAGTCTGTACTGTGTCACGTAACTCAGAAGACTACAGCCTAAACCCCACCCAGTGCTGTCAAGAACGGAAGTTCTCTCCTATTAGTTGGCGGTTAAAAAACACCCTTCTGTCCGATCTGAAGTCCCACCCTGTTCGTTGGCTGTTTTGACTACAAGGTGTCCGATGTGTTTGTTGTGCCCTCCGCCCCCACATCGGACAGGTTTGTCCGATCAAACGACGTGACTCCCATTGAAAATGAATTGGAGCAGCAATCAAATAGCAATCAGGCATCGCACACGGACCAAACATTTGTTCTTTAGGTGTGTACGCAGCCTCAGAAGATTTTCATGTCAACAACACCCCAAATAAATTAAGTAAGATTACACGAGAGGATGTGCTTTACCGTGATTAGGCACAACAGTGATTACATGCATTTTCTTTTTTTTACATTTTTAACTGTTTATTTTATTTGGAAAAAGCAGTGCAGTATAGAATGCATATTTCTTAGACATAGAAAAAGTCATCAGTGCATTACCCCACCCCCCTTTCCCTAGCCTGGCTAATAAGCAAATCACACTGTCGTGTGGTATTTGAGTCTGGAGATGCTGTGTATGGATCTTGTTTCCTGGGGGGCGGGTTCAAACATTTTCTCTTTGACGCAATTGGTCAGAGCTACTGTCAGTCAAAGGTCTCAAGCATTGAACGTCACTGTACCAAAGCCCGCCCATATTGCATACCGTGTCCCGATTGGCCACACCAGTTCTGAAATGGGCGTACAATTGAGCCTCTCCAGACCGTAATCCGCCGCACCCTGGCCAAGACCTACGCTGAAAAGACTATCAGCGGAAGTGGCGGAAGTGTTGCGTGTAAGATAACTACGTCACGCGGTGCGGCTGTGTTTACTAGTCCCCACCCAATGATCATTTCAGCGGGAATACATTTTCGGGAACACAACGCTGCGATTGGTCAAAAAACGTTAACTTCCGGGGGGGGGTTACACGGCGGAAGTCCTGCCTTAGATAGCTTATTTGTCCTAGGTTGTGACCAGGCTCTTCTTTTTCGCAGTTAAGTGAGCCTGGGACCGAGGCTAAATCCGCCGGCAGGCAATTTTTTTTTGCTAACGGCTGATTCGGTCTGGCTTATTAGCCAGGCTATACCCTTTCCCTGCCTCCCCCCTCGTCCCCCGATCCCGCATGTCATCCCCCCTCCAAGTGACTCCCATCTCCAATGTCCTCGCTTTCTTCAGAAGGATTACATCATCATGGCATCAAGACAACACGTAACAGGGGCGACAGCAGGGCAACATTACTTCAGAGTGAACATTTCAGAGGGAGAAAAATAACAAAAGTAACTGGATAGTACATATTTCCCCACTGAGAGCAGACTTTGTGTGATATCACTGCAGGTCCTAATGCCTGCTTTATGATCTTTGTAAAAAATGTTTAAGACACCCTTCCTCCTCCCATGGTCGAAGTCCAAAGCTGTTTTGTTTTTTGTTCCCCTCAGCAAATCAGTACTCCTTTTAAAGCATTATGTTATACTTTAGCTATTGAAAAATAGCAGATCTACAAGCTTGTAGATCTGCTATTTTTTTTAAATTGTGAAAGTGTGGCGCAAATCTTTGAATATATATTCTTTCAGAGCGAACGTTTTTAACTAAAACCTTTGCTTCTGGGGGGGGGGGGGGTCTGCGGCCAAATACAGATAATTCCAGGGGTCCTTGACATGAAAAAGGTTGAGCACCTCTAACATAGAGAAACATTTAGGATTTAGAAGACATTTTGTTAGGTCTAAATGGGTTAAAGATCTCAATCAATTAGGAACTTTATATGGCCTCGCGATGTGATTCACTGATTCTCTTGCAGTGCATTGGGTCATGGGTCCAGACAGTGGCATACAACATCACATACAGTACTGACTCATCATTTCACAATCTCTCAATTTATCACCCATCCCATATAGAGCGTCGCAGTCCCGCCTCCTACCCTGGACCAGGAAATGAAACCCAATGCATTTTCCTCATAGACATTTCTTACAGTATTTATTTAAAGACGGTTACGCCGCGGACAAAGCCAACTCGAGTCGTGACAACTCATGACAACACAAACAATATTTTGGACCAAACAAATAATTAGAAAGAAGAAAAAAACGGCAGGTTACAACACTTTTTTTGTTGTTTTTCTTCTTTGTATGAGTTATGACTCGAGTTGGCTTTGTCCGCGGCGTAACCGTCTTTAAATAAATACTTTAAGAAATGTCTATGGGAAAAATGCATTGGGTTTCATTTCCTGGTCCAGGGTAGGATGCGGGACTGCGATGCTCTATACAGTTCAGAAACTGAAAGTGAAACTTAACTAAGAGGGGCTTGTAGTGGTTCCCAAAGTGGGGTCCAGGGACCCCCAAGGGTCCTTGAGGGAGTTCCAGGGGGTCCCCAGCTAAATGATAGTTTGGAACCAAATTTGTAACTGTCTCTGAGAGAGAACTCTCAGAGTTAACTTAACATTGATTTTACAATATAAATTGGGGGTCCCAGAGATAGAAATGCCATTAAATTGGGGGTCCGTAGACTAATGCATGTCAAACTGGGGGTTCTTGAAATTAAACGGGTTGAGAATCACTGCTAGAGCTGTAAAAAATCTTCTCTTTGGGGGTCCATGCAGGCATATCTCTTCAATTGGGGGGTCCGCGGGCTAATTAGTGTCAATTTGGGGGTCCTTGACATGAAAACATGTGGGAACCACTGTACTAGAGTACTAGACAGTGTTGCCAAGTTTGCTTATGAGCGACTTTGGACTTATACAGTAATACGCTTGTAATTATATTATAGTTAACTTGCAAGTTGGATTCTCTTGTTTTTGTTTGTTTGTTTATATTGTTGCTTATATAGGCTTGCTTCCTAAAGTTATTTAAACTGGTGGTTCTCAACCATTTTCGTGTCCCCCCCTATGTATTTGTCTCCGGACCCCCATTTGAAAGTATTTGTGGCAGCAATCCACATACAAGATGTGTGTAGTTAAGGGTTGTAAAAGTTTGTACTCCCTCGATACTTTTTATCATGACGGGTTGGTTGTGAGCTTGTAGTTCATCTATTTCAAATTGCTTATAATATATGGTTAAAGATTTTGTCATAGACATCTCTGCTTGTTTCTCTTAAACCTGGCAACACTGCTCCTAGAGTAACCTCGCCTCACCAGGCTTTCCACCACCTCGGAGGAAAACTCCTAGAGAAGTCTTAAGTTTCGTTTCTTCCTAAACAGAAGCAGGTTGCTATAAAAGGCTTCAGTGTAAACAACTTAAGTCACTTGTACTCTGCATTCACCGGCTGAAGGTCTCTGTCTCTCTGTCAGACACCAACGATGGCACTGGAGGAGTGGACAGGTATTTTTAATGACAAAATTGAGGAATTGAATCGAGCTGATTCTTGGCATTTGACGTTTAGTCAATCCATTGTGGCTGACAGTCCGGGACCTGGCTGGAAACAGTACATCAGACATGCAATGGCAAGGTATAGTCTGCTTTGTTGTCGCATGTTACTGTGTGGACATGTTCTTAGGTGTGTGTGTGTGTGTGTGTGCGTGTGCGTGCGTGTGTGTGTGCGCTTGCGTGCGTGTGTGTGTGTGCATGCGTGGGTGTGTTTCTAGCTTTGCACTAATTTGCTTTTACCCTTGACCTTGTGGAAAGCAAATGGCTTCATATTTGCGTGTGCGGCATCTGTCTTTATGATGAATTCCTGTTCTGTTCTTTGACTATATAGAAGTGTCTATTTGTACGTCTCCAAATGTTTTGATGAATTGAACATGGTGGACCCTCTTGTAAACAAGTGTAATGCTTAATTGGGTCGTCCACTCACAGTTAAGTCTTTGTATTGAGTTTGTGCTTGAAATGTACTGTAATTCTGCAAAATGTTAATACATATTTCAATCAATCAAAATCTGTTCTTGCTTTGTAGGCCTACTAATTTGCCTTTATCCTTTGTGATAAGCAAATGTCTTCACAAACAGCCACAGATTTCCGTTCTTGATTAAGACTAGTTTTAGAATTACATGTATTAAAGACTAAAGTTAAAGGGGATGCATAAAGGCACTTTCAGGGTGAATTGAACACGGTTTTACTGTAATAATAATAATAATAATAATAATAATAACACCTGTCTACATTATTCAGCTTCACATGTTCCAAGTGCAAGAGGTACTGGACGTCCAACCGGGTGATGGTGCTCTTCCACATGCGCCTGGCGGCGGGAAAGGGAACCGTCAAGGTGAAGCGCTTTCGTCAGAATTGCAAGCGGTGCACCGTAGCCCCCATGGAGACCCCCAGTTTCCCCTCGGACAACATCGACTCCCTCCTGGAGAAGCTGATGGAGAAGATCCGGCAAAAGTGCTACGGTGAACGCGTGGGCGAGATCAATAGGCCCTTTCGCAAGTTTGCAGTTCAAGGACCCCACGAGCCTGCCCACTGTGAAGCCTGCATGCAGGGCGTCTGTAGCGTCGACAAGGACTTGACCGCCAAGGACTTGACTGCCATGTTTTCAGACATTTCGATTTGATCTTATACGAAGGTATTTTCAAGAAGTCATTCTCTCAACCAGGCTTAGTTTTTGCACCACGGGATGAATTTTAGGCATAGCCTACGTATATACCGATCATACCTGCACCAAACCAACAGACAACAAACCCCAGTGCATGCACGCAATGGGAGAAGACTGCTATGCTTGGCCGAGTGGATGGGAAATTTTGATTTAAAACAAACTCTTATTGATTCACTCAAGTGGTGGGCAAATGGAGCTTTTATGAAGCACTCAACCACAAAACAATTGCATCAAAAATGGTTAAAGCTTCAAAGCTTCAGTGATAGTGACATCTGCTGGCGAAATGCTAGACTGCATTTAATTTAGGCAGCAGAGACAGCGAAACAATAGTAAATAGGCCTAGATCTTTGTTGTGAAGTCTTAGAAGGAATGTACTGTACAATTACAGGCTTGAAGTTGATTGATTCATTCTAGTATTCAACTATTTGGGCAACATGTTAGGTTTATCCTCTAATTCATGGATCTGGATTGAGTGTATACTGAATGCCTAAACTGTAATTAAACATTGAAATAAAATAAAATAAACAAAAATAAACACACAATAGTGTTTGTGTATTGGAGCAGTGTGAGATTATGTTTGTAGAATGGGGAACACTCAAATATTTGACACATCTAATGTATTGCTTATGGCCAATTAATACATTAATGTCAGATATAATTTAATGAAGCATGCAGGCAGGTCTACAAATATACAGTCATGTCATAAAACCAACATTTTGTTTTTATAACTTTCAAAATGATTCAGTAGCCTTCTAATTTTTTTTTATTTTATTTACACAAATGTGTTTAATCATATAGGGTAAAGTTTAATACTTTGTATTGCACAAATTCACATTGCAAATGTATTGATTAAATAACTTTTAGTTACACATAGATGTGTCACTGTACACAGTTTGAGAGAGTTACAAAAGCAGGGGTTGACACTAACACTTGCCCGGGGCAAGTAAAAACAATGGTCGGGCAAGTGAAGGTTGCTACCGGCTTGCCCGATCGGGCAAGTGTGCATTTTGAGTGAACGTCTTAGTTTAGTTGGCTATATAAACATTTACACAACATGAGATATATATGTCTTGAATGTGGTCATTGCGCGCTGCCTCTGCATCTTCCCCTGCTTTCTATCTCTCTCCCAAGCAACCCCCTGCCGCTTGTGTGTGGATCAGCTGTTTTCGGCACACAACACCGTTGTACCACGAAGTAAATCTCGCAGAACGTGCACAGTGCACACATCAATATACTGTACATTGCCTGCCAATTGTCAACAATACCATCACTGGTTGGTTTATTGTGTTTTCAGAACGTCGTTGTTTAATGGTTGCCAGTCATTCAACACTCATCTCACGCCGATACTGATAGTATGCTAATGGATGTGTGAAAGTGGAACCTCCAGTAATGAGGTGTCCTCCCAATGGAAGAACAACTATGAAGAGAGCTACCTCTAATGTTAAAATAAACCTTGTATTGTTAAAATAAAATATAGTATTTACATAACTTGATTGTTTACTGTAGCCTATTGTGACTGTGACTTAAAAAAAACATAATTTTCAAAGTTTTCAACTGGGAAAGGAAACGTTTCAAGCAAGCAAGTAGAAAGTAAAAAATACGTTAAAATAAACAGTAATGCAAAATGTAGGCCTACAATATATTTTGGGGGGCAAGTGGCCATGAGCTGAGGGCAAGTGGAACATGACCTTTACTTGCCCGACGGGCAAGTGCCTCTGAGACCTTAGTGTCAACCCCTGCAAAAGTAACTCTTTTAGTAGGAAGAGGCTTGACGAGTCTGACGTAGCCGGTGTCTCCGGTCAGCCGCAGGAAACAGAAGGGACAGACGGGGGAGGTGGCGGGAAAGGTGGCCGTGTCACCGGGCAGCGGCATCTGACTCCAGAAGGCGGCGGTCTCCTCCGAGCACACGTGGCCGCAGGGGACGAAGGCGTGGCGTCCTGGTTTGCCGTCCAGGAAAAACGCCTCCTCGCAGCCCAGCTGCAGGGGCACGTAGGGGCCTCGAACACGGCACGCGGGACACTCGGCTTTCACCTGTAGAGGGGCGGCACCATCATGAAATCATAGCCGAGGATTGATAGTCTCGCACAAACATTAACCCATTGGGGACGGAAACCCGGCCTTTTGGTGTCTTAAGCATTACTTTTAGCTGTTGAAAAATAGCAGATCTACAAGCTCATATAGAAAATGTGGCATAAATCTTTGAATATATATTCTTTCAGAGCAAACATTTTTAACTCAAATCTTTGCTTCTGGGGGGGGGGGGGGGGGGGGGGGGGGTCCCTGGAACAACATATTTTCAGATGGGGGTCCGTGGCCAAATACACAGATAATTCTGGGAGTCCTTGACATGAAAAAGGTTGAGCACCACTGACATAGAAACATAGGCTTTTCAATAATCTGTTAGGATTTAGAAGCAATTTTTTTTATATCCGGCCTCAGGTCTAAATGGGTGAAAGAAGAGAACCTCAAATTGCCATGTATCGTTGTATACTTTCTGACACTGTCACATAAATGTGTGAAGAAATGTATGTCCTGTCCTGGTATGAGTATTGGCCCAAATGCCCAGCTGGTTCACCAGACCCACAGCATTGTTGTTATGGACGTTGATGTCCGCCAAGTCCTGCATTCTGTTGGTGAAGATTTGTGGAAATTATTTTTTTAATGTACATGACTTATTAACACCACTTTCTTTATTATATAAGCCACTTTCAAGCCATTTTCACTCAAAATGTCTATCGGTCATCTGCAATTTACCCAATTCGGAGAAACCGATCTTTTAAACTAGCTGCTACAGACCGTTTTATTTTTGCTAATCTAATGTGCAATATATCACAGATTAGGCTACTAGTTCTTGACTTGCATTGTGTAATATATGTATGGTAGTCAGGAGTATACTACTAGTAAAATGATGTAATTAAATATATATAAATATAACCAATAGAATTAATGTAGCTCGAATTAATGGAATGAGAAGGATAAAAAGGTAGAGGAATGGAGTTAATCAATGTGGAATAGTTTATTGATGCTTATTTATTTAAATTGTGATAACCGCTAGCTATTTTGGAGCGCTGGTGGTCTCGGACAGACAGGGAACGTAAAGATCCAAGTTATGCCCGGGCAGAAGGGATCATGACTAATTCACACAGAGGAAGCTAAAAGCAAGAAGCTGCTTCTAGCTTCCATGTTATCTCTATGCATACTAGTTTTCATTTTGAAGCTTGGAATCAATATCTTTTAGCACGCTTTTCCCCCTCAAAACGTATCTTTGACGCAGCTTCTTCTGGCTTTTAGCTTTTAATATCAAAATAATAAAGTAAGCCAGCCCAAGATTTAGACTCGTAGGGTTTTTTTCGATTCTGACGATATCACTCTCTCAGAATCGAACAAAAATATTTATTTACAGTTTGCAGAATTACAGTACATTTCAAGTAGGCCTACAACTCAATACAAAAACACAAATACAGTGAGTGGACGACACACCATAAACTCATAAAGCATTACACTTGTTTAAGTGTAAAACGCTACGAGTCTAAATCTTGGGCTAAAAGTACTTGGAATTCCGTTTTATTATCCGCCTCCCGCCTGTGGAAGATCTGAAACATCGGTGTCTTTAATGTAATTTAATCCATTAAAACGAATATACGTTTTGCTGTTAGACAGCATCAACAGCAAACTATGATCTTTGAGACCTTATCAAGGTCTAAACTTTGATAACGCTATAAGAAAGTAGCCTAGAATGAGGTGGCTCAGAATTGCACACTTGCGGCCAGGGCGGACTCAAATGATCCGTATGGCGTCTCTAGCTAGCACCACGCGGTTTCTCCTCTCCCTCTCTCGCTCTCCCCCAGATGAACATAAACTGTGGATAGTGACTAATTGTTTGTGTGGACATGTTTACCGGTCGGGTCTTTTTTTCGTTTTTTTAAACAACGCGCAACGAAATTTAAGCGATTGAAGCGGCTTGAATCAGATATTTATCTTATCATTACCTGTCTGTGGCTTGTCGTCTACGTCTGCACCAACTTACTCCAGCACGAAGAGGAAGTTCTGACTCTGAGCTAACGCTAGAGCGAGCTTCGCTGCCGTCGCAGTCCCGCCCCTTTCATGACGGACGGCGTCCGCGTCCGTCATGAAAGGGGCGGAACTGTGATCAGCGTATCTCATCTAAATAGGGTTTGATTATTAATTGATTATTTTATTAATTTATTATCAAGTATTTTTGATAATCGATTACATCGAATGTGTTCATTGAACGGTGGCCATTTTGCTCTTACATCATACTGGAGTGGAGTGGGGCAGACCCCACTGGGCGGGGGTAGGGTGCCTGTCCATGCAGGAATGCACAGAGAGGGTGGGTATCAGTTTTGTCAGTGACCCTGAATGACCTTTTGCCCTAGACGGTCACCTGAAAAAGATAATTCACTCATCATCTGTCAAAATGCTAACGTCTCACTACTGAATGTCAATATGTTGGTTTCAGACTAGAATGTCATGTTTTCATACAACTGACAGTTAACCACTTAAACCGTATATACTTTGTTGACCGGGGGCCCCCAGGGGTCTATACTTGGTCCCCTCCTGTTCCCCCCTCTACAGCCGGAAGTAGCTGGGCCAAAAACTCACAATGCATCGTGTTGTGAGCTTGTACATCTTCTATTTCCACAGAATGATTGCCTGTTTTAGCTGAATGTTTACCTAGTATGCCATGTCCAGAATAGGGACACGAGGACGGGTTCATGTGGTGAACCCGAAACAAACAAAATGGGGGACCAGATATCTGAAACCTTCTTTAGCATCAAATTCAAATGATTTCCATCAAATTATTTGTGTTTGTTTAATGCTCTGAGAATAATACACGGTGTGGCTATCACAAAATGTGCACGGTGTAATGTATTATGCTAAAACAGTAACTAATGCTTACAACAACAGGGACATGAAATGACTGTGATTTGTTTCACAAACCGCAACACCGAGTGTTGCGTGAGCCTAAAGTGCATGCAATGCTCTGTTGCAGGAGAACCACATGCAGGATTCCAGGCGTTTGCCATTAGTTAAATCGTTTGGAGGAACACATAGCATTCAGTCAAACACAAGAACATACATCTCACAAGTTTGTATTAGGATACTTCAAACATCACAAAGTTATATGGAAATCTATTGGCTCAACAAACCAAGTTCCTTGTGCAAACTGTGCCTAATGATGCAGTACAAAATGAATAGCTGCAGCAATGCTGGTGTTTTATCGTAATGATGTAAACAATACTCCCATGATTTTTTTCTTCAAAAGTATTTATAATCTGGTATAATTTACAAACCCCTGTACATATTTTTCAATTGCACTTTAACAACTTAAACCCTATAATTGTAGTATGACACTAGCTAAAACAGCCAATCAACAAGCTCACAATCACGATGTGACGCATTGTGAGCTTGTAGATCTGCCTTTTTCACTATTTTTGGCAATCTTTGATCATTTCTGCCAATAATGAGCATGACATGCTCAACGTAAGGATGCCAGGTGGTTGACAGTGGTTTAAAGTCCTATTATGGTTGGTTGGCATAATCTGTGAAATGTGCACCAGGACGATGCACTGCAAGCAAAGGATAATATCCTTGTGCATATTATGCACACGCCTCCATCTGCTCGGCTCAGCTTCCCACTTGCCGTCCACATTGCCATGGAAACATTGAGATTCCCAGCAACAAGGAGATGCAATGTTTAATTATAAATAGGGCAGAACTCTAACAAAAAGAGCCCAGAGCTCAGGGTTGATTATTTAAGCCTCAATTCTTGCTCATCAGTGGAGGCGATTGGTGCAGTTCCTGCCTGGGCTTTTAAAGCATGTTCAGTCAAATTAAATGTCATTAAACTGGACAGGAGGAGCAGTAAACAAACTGAATTGTAAGGCAGCATAACAACCACACAGTCAAGCATGCAAGTGAAAGTATTAAAAAAAAAACTAAACAAAATCTAGCTGGAGGGATGTTAGCCTCCAGAGTAGTGTCAGATAACCAACCGCAGACAAGCACAGTCATGTTAATGAAATATCATCTTCAAATAGTTAATCCCAATATATATATATATATATATATATATATATATATATATATATATATATATATATATATATATATATATGTTTTATTTCCTTAAAACTTCTTAAGTCACCAAAACGATCAAAAAAAATATATCCTCGTGAGCTGCGCAAAGGAAACCATTTTGTGATAAAAAAAATAATACAAATTGTAGGCCCGATAAGCTGATCTTTTCAGATATGTTACACTATCCTATCCTACAATCCATTGTTCACTCTCGCTCTAGGCCCAGCCCACTATGTCTACGCGTGATTATGATTGGCTGAATGCGAGTGCGGTGCCGTCATCGCTCGGAATGCCCATTCATCTCTGCACTTGGGCGTTGGACTCCGCATCTTATTAGCAACAAGGGAAATGTCTCCATTTTCCAGCCTGTCTACGGCGACACAGCCACAAATCTGGGATTTTTTATTACTTCTGTTCACTTGGCAGTTTTTTTCCTTGCGATTTTTTAATTTCTTTCACTGCGTATTGGACCTTGATTTCTCTCGCGGTGAACTTTTCAAACGGGGGACATTCTGCAAAGCGCAAGTCTTCCGCGGAGGTGGAGCTTCTTTTCCATCTATTCCGTGTCTCAGAGCTGTGTGTTGTCGATAAGCGCAGCTGTGTCATCATGCTGCTGCTGCTCCTGTTTCTGTGAGGATAAAGTTGCTGTATTTATTATTTCACGGAGGACTTTAAAGCGTCGATCTGCGCCTGATGATCCGGACGCTTCTGTGGAAAAACGTTACTGTTCTGGTAAGAAGACGTCGTTACGGCTACCATATGGTCGTCTTGGACAGATTATGATGAATTCCTGTTCTGTCTATAGAAGTGTCTATTTGTACGTCTCTAAATGTTTTGATGATTTGAACATGGTGGACCCTATTGGAAACAAGTGTAATGCTTAATTGGGTCGTCCACTCACAGTTAACAGCCTTTGTATTGAGTTTGTGCTTGAAATGTACTGTAATTCTACAAACTGTTAATACATTCTTCAATCAATCAATCAATTGGTAACAGGTACGCTCGCACCTTTTCCATCTCGCCCCACTACTCTAGCCTGGCTATTAAGCCAATGAAATTAAATTAAATGATTACTATATTTACCCAGGGTATCTGGGCTAAGCTCAAGAACTTGTTACCAGCCAGGCCCTGCTCATAGAACATTTCATCGTAGTGGTTCAATGCCTTGTTCAAGGGCACTTCAGCGGTGGTAATTTTAACGTGTCGGACAGCTGATTCGAACTGGCGACCTTCCGGTATCAAGACCGCTCCGCAATCCGTTCGGCCGCCGCTGCGCCGTTCGGCCGCCGCTGCCCCGTTCGGCCGCCGCTGCCCCGTTCGGCCACCGCTGCCAGACCGAATCAGCCGTTGGCAAAAAGAAAATTGCCCACGACAGTGTGATTTGAGTCTGGCTTATTAGCCAGGCTACCACTACTCTACCTAGCTGTAAATAACAGGTACTTTACTTTACTTTATTCGTTTATTTAGTCGGGACAATGTATATTAATGAACATTACATTAAAAATGCAGTGTACTAAATATACTAGATTTAGCAAAACATGCTAATTTCCATCTGCAGTCCCCAGACATCGAACATCAAACAATACAAACAGGACTGACATACAGGACATAGCATACAAATACCTAGTACATTTCAAACGTATTAAGACTAGTAAGAATAAAAAATAAGAAAATATTAAACTATTATACGTTTAATTTCCATCTCGCCCCACTACTCTACCTAGCTGTAAATAACAAACATAATTCATGTTTGTGTTTATTTAAAAGGCGTTATCATATTAATTTATCATTGTTAAGTTCACTGTAGGCTATATCCACGGGCATACTAGCATGATGATGCCATTACAAAACATGGGCTACATATGGAAGAAATGTGATTAATAAAACGAAATTAACTGCTAGAAGCCGGTACTAAATTAACTTAATTAAGCAGTCACCGTCTCTGTGACATGTTGTTCTTTCTACATCGCGGGGGCGAGTTGGCAAAGGGGCGAGCAGTCTCGTATTCACAACAGCTACCATATGCAGTCTTACATGATCCAGTAGAAGTCAATGGGCCCTATTAAGCAAGTGGAATCTAATTACATATAATTTTACAGTTTTTAAGACGTGGGGGCGTGTGCAATGTCATATTACAATTATGGGCCAGGTAAGAAGCGCTTTCGACACCCCGTGGTGTGAGCAAAACGGCCTTGAATTAGTCATGAGAGTGTTTCAGGGAGTTTTGAGGCTTACCCAATGAACATGTCCGTACTATTCTCTTTACGACACCAGCTGATGTCCTCATGGAATGCGCCCTTTTCGGCAAGTGGTATTACATTTCTGCAGACTGGCACCATAGACATGACATGACTTTGTCACATTTGGGTTAATTATTCCTATTGCACTGCATGCTGTCACCTTTATGCCTCAAAAGAACAGATCCACAAGCTGTCACAGCCATGATGTGCATAGCTTGTAGGCCTATGTCTCTATTTTGTTAAGTAACTTGCAGTGTTCATTGGAAAGTCATTACAGCGGCGCAGCCATATGCTAAGGGAGGGAGATATACGCACATCATCACTTCATTTGTTTCTGTTCTAAGCATGAAAAACAGCTGTAAAAATCTTTATTCTAGTTCATTTGATTCATAAATGAATAACTAAGCCTTTGAAATGGCACCTACCTATACCTTTCAGATCGGAATGGAACTGCGAGTAGATACGCAGCATTGGCTGGCAAATTGGCAATCCATGCGTAATGTTCCCAGAATCGTCTAACCCCCGAACATACAAGTTCGTTTGATATTGTTTAATTCGATAAAAATAGAACCATATACCATACAGCGAATGAAAGCAAGATTCCTAAGGAATGTGGGGATTTTTACATTTTAAAAAACGGCTGAGAAATGAGAGAACCATGAGTGTTTATAATATCAAATATTATAAGAATAATATGAAAGACAAACGGGCTGTGAAGAGCTCAGCTCACCATCCCGACAAGGAGGAAATATAGCCTATAGTGCATGCACGTATATGCACTGACTGTTGCACACACGCTCTTTATTTGTTTCTATTGAAAAACACCAGTAAAATAACGTTTATTTTATTTTATTTCATTCGAGTCACGACGAAGGAATGAGTTGAAATGCCATACGTGCGCCATGCGTATTGCTGCGGCCCCAATGTTATGGTCTTCGCTCGTAGCATTTTATTGAAGAATAATTGAGTCGGGTGTGATACAGCGTATGAAAGCAAACTTCCCAGTGATTATGGAGAAGTTTTAATTTAAAAAAAAAAAAAAGCCAGAAAGCTCGCTGTTGCCATGTCTCATAGAAACAAGTAAATAGGTCTATAAACATACTCCCAAAATAATCGCATATAACAGGGGTCTACAACCTATTTTAAATGAAGTGCCATGTTTTTATTTTCTAGATAGTGAGTCTGCCATATCAAGATTCCTTTTAATGACACCACATTAAAATTTCCAGCATATTTTGATATGTCCACAAATATAAAGTTCTTCCTTCTTTTTACATATTTTCTTGCACATTGTTATAATGATCATTATAAATATATATCCCCCTGCAGTCAGAGTTCATTGTTTTAATGAATGAATGTGATGCATTGTGAGCTGGTAGATCTGCTATCTTCAAAAGTAATCTTTGAAAAAAGTGACAATAAGAATATTTTTGAAAAATGTTATTGAAACATTTAAAAACACAAATCTGTCATGGGGGTCACTGGCTTAGTTGGGCAAATGCATTCATCTGGGGGTCCTTGACATGGGAATGTCGCTGTGTGAGGATCACTGGTTTAAACAACATTAGGAGAAAAGCCCAAATAAGCACTTTAGAAACAAGAAAAGCAACCACAACTACCAATATTTACAAGCAACTTTGCAGAAAAAGAAGCCGCTTATAATAAACAGCAAACAGACATGGCAACACTCCAGCAGCACTCCAGAGCCGCTCAAGTGTAAAATCAAACAGTGCTTTTTGCTTTAGGTCAAGGGGCTTAATAGCAAATAGCGCAAAGCGAAAATAATTAACATATGGACACTCCCCCAATGCTAAATTATGCAGGAACGTGGTATTCCATATGAGTGAGCGCTCACCACGGCTTCCATAATACGAAAAGGCGCAGAGCGAGGGCGAAATCTGTATTACCGCATGGGTTTTTCGTCTTGCTTAATAGGGCCCATTGTCTCCACCAGGCCGAAGGCATGGTATATTTTGCACTCCGTCCGTGTGTGCGTCCGTCCGTCCTTCCTTCCTTCCGTCCGTCTGTTACCAGCTAATCTCCGGCACCGTTGGCCCGATCCATGCCAAACTTTGCACACACACTCTCTGGATGCCAACGACGAACCTCTGCCCCAAATATTCCTCAACGGCCTGTTATAGCGCCACCATGAGGCCGATTTAGGCAAAACACATTTCTGTAGATTACTCGTACACATTTTATCCATACATCACACAATTCGGTATACACTAGGGCTGTCCCCGACTAAGGATTTGTATAGTCGAAATTAATATGAATAAATTTGCTGTTAGTCGACTGATAGTCGACTGAACACCCCCCTGCACCCCCCCCCAAAAAAAAACAACACATTTGCATTAAGGTTGGGCGATAAGCTCTCAAGGCGCCGCGTCCTGCCTGTTTTTGCAGCGCCGTTCGCTACGCGTTGAGAGCTTGTAGATCCGTCTATTTTTGCAGCGCAGCTGCGCAGCCAGGGTAACAAAATAAAAAATAAGTTACAGATGGAGATGAAGTGAAGTTGGAACGGACAAGCAGCTGCAAGCCAAGAGCTAACATCACAACCACTGGCTGGTGACAGTGTTGTTAGCCGCAGCAACATGTAGCCTGCCCTGGTAACTTCTCCTCCTCCCCGGAGAACTCTTGCCTCCCCGCACCGTCGGGGAGGCTGATCCACAAGCTCTCAAGGCATCGCGTCCTGCCTGTTTTTGCAGCGCCGTTCGCTACGCGTTGAGAGCTTGTAGATCTGTCTATTTTTGCAGCGCTGGTGTCGGGGTTCGTTCACGTTGTCAATAAAAAAATAACCTAGATTACAGGCGGAGATGAAGTTCAATCAGTGGGTTGAATCAGTAGCTACGCGCTAAGCTAACGATCCCCGACCCTACACTAACACTAGCAGCCTGTTTTTTATTTCCCCCCCGACTTCACGGGTGGCGCATTGGGATTGTGATGAGACACGAGACAGCAGTGTGCATTCTGTTGTGACTGTATATTATTAAACTGCATGGGTCTGGACTCCGGAGCATAAACAACATGTAGGCTACAGTACAGTAGCCTCCCTCGGCTTGGTCCCTCCCAGCCTTTACTCTGGCTGCCAGAGTGTTCCCCGATGCTGCGGTGCGGGGACTGGGAGCATACCATTATAACGGAGGGGTTTTCCACCCGGCCCAAAAGAAAAAAATCGTCCCGACTGTTTTTTTTTGTTTTTTTTGGTGAACATCGACTGAGAGGTTGTCAGTCGACTGAGACCCGTTCCGATCGATTAGTCGACTATTCGACTTATCGAGGTCAGCCCTAGTATACACTATCTCCATAGTTATGTGATCAACACGGATCTGCACCATTTCCCATCTTCCTTCCTGATTGGCTAAGATTCGCTTCCAAATCTCACATGATTGGTCCGTTTCGAACAAAATGCCACAAATCACAAACACAGTGTGCAATTTCCGTGAAATTATACACGCACATTTCCACTAGGCTGAGGACGACATGACACAATTTATTTTCCAAACCAGCCTCATGGTGGTGCTATAACAGGGCAATTCCTGTTTTTACCTATAACTGCATCGATCTGTGTACAACTTTGTATGCGCACTCCCTAGAGGCCATGGAAAAACATTTTCCCTGCATCCCTCCACATCTGCCGGTTATAGCGCCACCATGAGGCCGATCTCTGCAAAACACATTGTTTATATTAGTCGCACAGATTTCATCCAAATCTCATGCAAATCGGTATACATGATCTCTGTAGTCATGTGATCAAGACGAGTCTGTTTGATTTCTCAGATTCTACACTGATTGGCTAAGATTGCCTTCCAATGTCTTCAGGAGTGGCCCGTTTTGTACAAAATGCTGCACATGTCCTCAGAGATGCTATGAGTGATCTGGCTCTGCATTTCCTCAACAAAATGAAGAAAATTGTTGCAAAAAACAAACAAACATGTTTATATCACTCCTAAACATTTTGCCAAACATCACACACACTCCTATCCTCCTGGTGGAGACCTGTGCCCAGAAGGGCACTTTTTCTAGTTATCCTCTGAGACCTATGGAGTCGTGCTCCGAAAGTGAGAGCGGAGCCCCAGCGAAGTTTGGACGTGAGCGTTTGAAGTGAAAATAAGAAGAAACTAGTATATTTTCTTTTCAACGCCGGTGGATGTTGGGGTTGGACTTTTCCTCAAGACGGACTGATCGAGACCAAAAGGAATACGTTTCTTAAACTGTTGATTGTGCAATCCGTGTCGTGGGAGCTAGGGGGAAATCAATTTTAAACTACAAGGTATGTTCTCGGTGTGTATATTTATGTCCCTTAATCGCCTACAATGACTTGTCTTCTCTGGGAAATAATATGCTTTGGTGCGCTAATTAGATCGCCTAAACTTTTCTCGGAAACAAACAGCTGTTGATCCCATCTGATAAAAGTAGCCTGGCATTTGACGCACCGGTGACGGACCACTGAATAGTAGCTTTGTTTGTCTTTTATATATTTTTTCTAACCCATTTTGGGCAACAAACCTGCCCCCAGTGCCCAGTTCCCCCGCCTGTGTCTCTGCCTTTCACTTGGTGATGTCATGGGCTACCCCAAGATAAGTTTATTGGAATTAATTTGCTTAATAAAACCATAAAGTCATTGCGCAGGTGCGTAAAGCTATCATGGCCTTTAAATTGAATCTTAACCAAGAAACGTATAAACGAATTTAGTGTTCGTACACTGTATAGACTTCTGAGTTATGGGCAGTCCCCTTTACAACCTCGAGTGGAGTCTATCTAGTCGATCAGAGTTGATCAGCTGTAGGCTAATATGAAGGGTCAACGTTTTTGTTTTAAGTTCAAAATATAGACCTAATTTGTATTATTATTATTATTATTGTATAATTATTTTCTTTTCATGCCCAAAGCTACATTGAACACATGTTAGGTGTAGCTCTGGTCCATAGCTCTAATGCGAATGCAACGCATTAGAGCTATGGACCAGAGCTAGGTTAGGTGTATGAGTGAGTGAGCCTGAACATTTCTCATCAATGGCTCTATAGCTTGGTTAGCAGCAAACAAATCAAAACATTATAGTTCAAAATGAAGGGGTTCATTCCAAAATAAAATACAATTGCTAAACCACCTTTGGACATGTCTACCTTTGGACATGTCTAGGATTGATCAAAAATAGACAACAACATGAAGTGAAACAATGAATTGATGAGACCTAGGGGGGTGAGATAAAGTAAAGTATGAGAGGTGAGTTATCAGACTGGTGGAAAATGGGCAGTGAGTCTGCTGTCCTGAGTCCTGACTGAGGGCGGGGGTGAGTTCATTCCACAGCTTGAGATCTAGATGCTTTGATCGATGGCCAGGGTGTCTTAGGAAAGGTAGTGACAGGCGTCCTGTGTTAGCTGATTATTAGATCAAATAGAATGGGATGTCTGACCAGGGTGTCATTGGGATGGGAGGGAATAGGGATAGACGTAGGGTGGTCCCGGGTGGATCATGTCATGGGGGTGCCATCACGCCAGATCCCTGATTGCCTAGTGCTTATTGAATTGGAAATTAATCTAATTTAGTTTTTTTTTTTTGTAGTACATTTGAACTAATCTTAAAATAAATGTTAGACCCAGTATAGTAATACTAGAGAACAAGAGTGTTGTGCAATGGCCTACTTGGAACGATGCAAGTTGAAATGTATGCCTCTCCCAGTTATTATGTCTGTGTCCCTTTTTATATGCCCATATATGGAGTTATTTGTCAGGCATGCCCAAATATGGAGTCTATGCAGCTCCATATATGGAGATCTAGGTGTGATGGCTAATTTGTGCCCTGTCCAGAGCCTTTTTGTGGTGGTTCTGGACAACGGTGTAGCCCACCGACTCAACTCCCTGTGGTGGTGTGGAACGCGTGTGTCAAACTTGCAGTAGGCGGGGCAAACTGTTCTCGAGTTACGTGGATCACAGACGTACAGTATGTACAGTACACACGTACACTCGTACAGAGACTTGGTGCATTTATAGATGGATGGGTGTACAGAGAATGGGACGTTCAATTCTGATGCACTGAGATTGTTTAAATAAAGGCTTATTAAGAGCTTATGCTAACAACATGCTAGCTAATGTCACTCATTATCAATTATCAACAACATCGTGGTAGCTGTGCGTAGTTACTGTGAGCTTTAACTATACAAATATAAACTATTTTATTATATTATTGAATGAATACATACTGAATATCCCCTGTCACTGCTGCATCTGTCACATGTATTTGCACTAAAATCCTAGTAAGTCTTATTTGTTGCACTGAGACTTGTGGAAGAAAGTTTTGTACTGCACTGCATATCGTTGGAATGAATACACTTGATTTGCCTGCAGTAAATATTTATCTATCTTCTCTAGATTGAGATACGAGGTAGATACGATTAACTCCATGCAGGAGAAAACCTATTTAAAAAAAGAAAATTCTCAATGAAGTTTGCTTGAGACGAAGTTTGTTACTTTAAAGATAACATTAGAGAGTACAATATGCTTCAGCCAATGCCAGCAACATCATCTGCTGTGTGGAGATTTGGGCCAAATGGAGATGAGGGGAGAGGAAAGGAGATAAGAGGAGACGAGGAAAGAAGGAAGGATGATGTACAGATGTAGGAAGAAATGGAGAGAGGCTGGGAGATTGGGGAGAGCACTCAGAGCAGATATGAGAAAAGACATAGGAGAGGAGAGAATTTTTATGTTAATTGTTTAATTTAATTTGTTGAATTATATTAGTAAATAATTCCAATTTTGTCTGTTTGTATTCTTGTAATTCTCTAAAGACAATTTTGTATATTTACAGTAGTGTTCAATCCATTGTGGCCACAAATCCATGTTACCCCAGTAACGGTAATACCGTCCAAGCGGCAGTGGATATTGGATAATAAAATCACACCTGTGTGAAGTGAGGGGCGCTCTTATCATCGTACATCATTATGACGTAAATTAGACACTATGGGGCTCCAATTTTGTCGCCGCCTTTACCCGTGACGAGGCCCGCAATTCAGCCGTTGCCAGAAAATATTTACAAATATAGGAGCTTCCTCTGTCCCTTAACGGTATTTTGGTCCAGTGTCACCCGCTATCGTTTTTACCGACACCGGTATTTGCGCCTAGAGGTGTGGTCAGCTATCGTTTTTACCGACACCGGTATTTGCGCCTAGAGGTGTGGTCATGGGCGTGCTGGCACGCTTTCCCCTAAATTGCTCTTTTGGTCACACACATTTGGGAAAGTGATAGTGGAGTTTCAAAGCACCCGTAATGCCAAATTAGTTTGGTAAAGAGTGGCGCGCACGGGTGCAGCACAAGTGAGACTTCAAGGCAGCAACGGGCTCGTTAAATTATTGTAACGCCCAAACCACACCTATGCATAATATAACGGGTAACGGAGGTGTTTTAGGGATTTAGACAGGTAACCAAAATACCAACTTTAGTGGGGGAACACCCCTTCCCCACTGCTAAATCCCAAAACAGTGTATTTAGAGAGATCAGACGAAAATGGAGCCCTGTGTCTATTTGCTCAGACTATGATGTCAAATTGTCAATGGTTTGTGCACACACCCCACCTCAAAAGCTGGATATAGGAGGGGCTAGCACCCCTCAATAATAATGTAATATGAAATATTGGCCTGTATATACAGTCATTTTTTTATTGACTAATTCTAAACAAATGGCTTCTAATACAGTTGATGCTGAGATGGTTTGGACATGTCCAGAGGATTGGATTGTATATCGGTAGAATGATGCCTAGAGGAAGACCGATACGTTTTTCAATAAACTTCTTCCTACTCCTTTTTCGAACATAAACATAAGTTAAGGATTATGAAAGATCATTGTTATTTTTGGACGCTTCTTTTTTGTTTTTAATATTTACTTTGTCTTTTCTTGTTTATATTTTAACACGTTCGGAATAAATAAATAAATGAAATTAAAAATGAATGTAGACCAAAGAGAAGATTTATGGATGTAGTAAAAGAGGACATGAGGGTTAGTTGGTGTGAGAGAAGAGGAGGCAGATTGTGATAGGGTGAGATGGAGGCAGATGATTCGCTGTAGCGACACCTGAAGGGAACGGCTGAAAGGAAAAGCAGAAGTCTTTGTGTCGGGCGAACGCCCTTAGGAGTCATAATAACAATATGTCATGGCTGTCAATGTCACTGCTTTTATAAAACGGTTATAGCAAAATAAGGCAACATTAAAAACGTACATATCATATCCCCATTAAAACAAAATTGGCAACGCAACAAGCTGGCTGCAAGCCGTAGCGAACCACCCCATAACCACACCATGAACCACCATGAACCACACCATGAACACCATTAACCACACCATGAACCACCATGAACACCATGAACCACCCCATAACCACACCATGAACCACCCCATAACCACACCATGAACCACCCCATAACCACACCATGAACCACCATGAACCACACCATGAACACCATTAACCACACCATGAACCACCATGAACCACCCCATAACCACACCATGAACCACCCCATAACCACACCATGAACCACCATGAACACCATGAACCACCCCATAACCACACCATGAACACCATGAACCACCCCATAACCACACCATGAACCACCCCATAACCACACCATGAACACCATGAACCACCCCATAACCACCCCATAACCACACCATGAACCACCCCATAACCACACCATGAACACCATGAACCACCCCATAACCACACCATGAACACCATGAACCACCCCCTAACCACACCATGAACCACCCCATAACCACACCATGAACCCATATCATCCCTATTTTGGGAATGTCATAATAGGCTAACATTTGTGACAATAGATGAACATTCGCTGAAAACAGAATATCTACAAGCTCCCAAGTGTTACAGAGCGATGTGACAGTTGCCACACACACTGTGAGCGTGAAGATTGGCTATTTTTGACGAAGTGTTTACAATTTACAATTTACAATTTAGGCATTTAGCAGACGCTCTTAATCCAGAGCGATTTACATTAGGCAAGAACAAAAGTATGGGAATACATCACATATATAAAATGCATTTATCAAGAAACATGCGTAAGCTAAGAACGTAACTAGAACATATCTATATATTAATGACACTATACATATTAACTATACATATATACTATACTATGCTATACATATGTTCTATGATGTGCTATGACTACATACAATGCAATTATTGTGCTGTCTACATGACATGCTATAAGTCTGTTTCAAATGCTATCTAAGTCTAAAAAGTGCTATCTAAGGGGGTAGGATAAGTGCTATGGGCCATGATGGAGTCTGAAAAGGTGGGTCTTCAGACTACGGCGGAAGATTGGGAGTGATGCTGCAGTTCTGATTGCAACGGGGAGTGCATTCCACAGTTTTGGGGCCAGAAGGGAGAAGAGTTTGGGACGTGTGTTTTGGGTGGATGGGCAAGTAATAGACCCCTGGGGGACCCCGGTCAACAAAGTATGTTGTTCATTTGCTTTTATATACATTAGCCAATTATCTTCATCCCTTTTGTCTCCCAATTTAGTTGCCATACCAATTCATTCCAACCACTGATTGCCACCTGCCACTGCTGTTGTACCCCTGGTGAAGCGTGGATGGAAGATGGCGTACCCATTTAGAACCTACCCTACTCTGCGCTTTGCAGTTGTGTTTCTGCTCTGCTGCACTGGAGGTAAACGTCACTACACTGTCACTGTATACCAGTGTTGCCATGTCTATTATATTGTTTTGGGCTTGTTACTAAAGTGTAGTTGCTGATTTTGGCTTAAGTCCTAATGTTGTTTTTGCATGTTGAGGACCCGATTACTAAGGTATATGTCATGTTGTGTCGGGGACCCTCCATACAATGTTTCTAAACATATTCAAAATATATCTTTAGAACTGCTATTTCCAAATAACTGATCTAAAACTTAGACTATTCACTTATTTTGCGCTTGTTCTCATAGACCTGACCGCTTGTTTCTCTTGCAAAATCTGGCAACACTTCTGACTGCTGGTTATCTGCATTACTTACAACTGCAGTAGCCTCGGAAACCCAGGCGTGTTCGTTTCAAAATAAAATAAAAAAAGCCATACCATATACCCAGGGGATGTGGCATAGCAGTGGTACTGTGGGAGTGAACCAAGGCCCCCAGTGAGGCTCTCCAACGTTGAGGCGCTCGGCCCTAGTGGTAAGAGGAGGGACTGCAGGTGGACCCGTGGATTCATGACAGGGAAACCCTGTGCAGCTGGGCTTTAACAGGCGCTCGGTTGTACTAGAGGTAGTAGTATCCTTCTTTATACTCTATGGAGTGAACCTTGCATTTTCCTGTGCAGAAGGCGAGTCGCTCCAAATGACGTCTGTGTTTTCCGCTATGTTGGATGAGGGTGAGGGGAGGCGGGCACATAGGTTGGTGAACCAATACGGAGTCGGCATCGATCGGTTTCCAGCACTACCGTAATTTCCGGACTATAAGCCGCACCTGAATATAAGCCGCACCAGCTAAATTTAGGGAAAAAAACAGATGTGTACATATACAAGCCGCACTGGACTATAAGCCAGGCATAGAGGCCATAGCCGACCATAGAGATAGATTTAGAAGGTCCCCTAGTGGCCGTTAGCTGTAAAAATCCATAGATTAGCCGCACCGTTGTATAGGCCGCAGGGTTCAAAGCATGGGACAAAAGTAGAGGCTTCTAGTCCGGAAATTGCGGTAGTTTGAATCCGCCCCTTTAGTCCATGACAATCTTGGGTACTTTGAGGCTACACCTGCAGTAGCCTGCTGCTAGGGCGGAAGAGAACAGTTATTGAATGAAGCAGCACACAGAGAAAAAAATCTGGAGAAGGGCCAAGAAATAGTTCACAAATAGGCACAGACAGAGATAGACAGACAGACAGATAGACTAGACTGTCCAAGAATCTCTAGTTACTAGAGATTCTTGGATTGTCAGATGGCTCTCGAGTCATGCATGAGACAGGCGTGCGTGCGTGCGCACGCACGCACGCACACACGCATGTGCATTTATAAATGAATTAATAATTTACTGATTTCTGATTGGAGATGCCTTTAAAAGTTGTTCATGGTCATCAACATGCAAGCCTTTGCTTTGTGTGTGTGCTTTTGTGTCCAATTAACACACCTAGCATCTGTCTACGTAAATAAATATCATATTTACTACTACTACGTAATTTGTCACAAAATGCTATAATAACTATAACGGCAGACAAGAGGAATGAAACACTGGAGCCTCTCCAAGGCCTTTTAATTTAAATAGTCATCCTCTGAGATGCTCCAGTGTTTCATACATCTTGTCTGATTATGTGTCCCACTTCTGTGATGTTTGAACCACTTTAGTACTCCCTTTTTTCTTCTGTGATGTTTGAACCACTTTAGTACTCCCTTTCTTCTTCTGTGATGTTTGAACCACTTTAGTACTCCCTTTCTTCGTAACTAAATGGCACTCACTGTAGCTCGAAGTGGGCTAAGCCTTTGACAAAATCTGCTACACTCCCAACTTGTGGGTAACATTGCATGTATTTGTCTAATATCGCCCCCATGTGTCCAAAAGATGTAACATCTAGTCTCCCACAATGGACTGTTTATTTTACTCTTTAGCTATAAGATCTATAGATTTTGCAGATACACGCATGTCACATACAGACGGGACTGATTGCAATACTGCTAACACCATCTTTAAAGCATGTTGTGAAGTGGGCAGTGAATTATTTTAGTTGAATTATTTATTGTTGTTCGCCCAGGATGGGCAACACACAAATATTAAGTATGTGTCTCAGCGTTTAGTGATTATTCTACAGAAATCCGACAATAAATTATTGTCCAATACTGCAATTGTCTTCATTCAAATATTCTCACCTAAACCGTCTGTTTTTACACAATTACATGCATAAAAAGTTACTTTTTGATACTGAACATTTTGATTTGAATAGTGTAAATAGTTAAATAAATGCAGACCTCCCAGACCCATATATGAACCTGTTTTTAAACTTCAGTTATTACTTGTTGGTAGCAGAAGCAGAATTGTTTTCACTTGTGCACACATACAGTACTATGACAAAACACATGTTTTGTTTTGTCTGTCTTATCAGGAAACGGTCTGGTAGTGAAAACGTCTGTTGGAAAGGATGTTGTTCTACAGTGCGAGGTCGAGCCCACCACCGATGCTACCGATGTACACTGGGCCAGAACGGATTCACCACATGACGTCGACGATTATGTGCATTTTCGGAGGGATGGGAGGGATGACATGACACATCAGACTTCTTCCTACAATGGAAGAACTTCCCTCTTCAATGATGAATTGAAGAAAGGCAACATGTCGTTAAAACTGTCTAGAGTGACACAAGCTGATGAAGCAAACTACACCTGCACAGTTCCTGAAATCAATGAATTCATCATTCAACTCATTGTTGGTAAGGCTAAGGCAATACATTTCTTGAGAAGTTATCGAGAAAGAATGTTCATCATCTATGAAATTGTACGTATTGTAGCATGTGGCAGCAGCTAGACATTGAATCAAGAGATCAGATATACTCTTTGTTAGCCCAACTGGTCCAGGTTTATCCCTTGCCAGGATCTTTGGAATGAATTATTCTGTGAGCCAGACCTAATTCCCAACATCAGTGTCTGACCAGTGTTATTTATTCAGCATTTGAGCCACGTATGGAGATTTAGTCTCTCAGACCCAAAACGAAAGAATATGCTGATATCGTTGACACACAATTCCATACTGTTGGCAAACATTGACCAAAATATCAATTCTACCACATTCTCTAATTGTGTAGACTTCTTGTAAGTTAAGTAATGCAGATGTTTAACGTTAATGTACCTCTTGAGAGCGTAAAATGAAACCAAATGGACAACCGTACAGGTACATTTGGTTTCATTTTACACTTGAGGGTTATAGATCTATGGGAGTTCCATTTGGTTACCAACTCTCCATCATTTAGCTGCATGGGGACCACCTGGAACGGCCTCAAGGACCACTGGTGGTCCCCGGACCACTGGTTGAACACCACTGCTGTGGGGTGCTTAGCTATAGTCAACACCAGTGGTGGACAGTAACAGAGTACATACTAAAGCACTGTATACTTAAATAGTTGTTTTGAGCATCTGTACTGTACTTAGCCTATTTTCACTACTGTTATAATTGTTTTATTCTGAAAAATCCTTGATTTCCTTTTCTAGAAGATGTAAATCGTGTACTTTTCAATACTTTTTTTTTTTTTTAAAGCCTACTCTAAATTTGAGTATCTATGACTGAAGTACTGGGAGTACTTTGTCCACCAATGGACAACACTAAACTTAAATCGAGCGTGTGATATTCTGTGTGTAATTGTGTATCATATAATTGAGTGGTAGACATCACGGATCTATAAAAGCTATTGATTATTGAGCTGTATAAATTAGGGATGCCAGAAAGTGACCATCAGCCAAATCGAATAATCGACAGCTCTGCCGATTAATAATCGATTTTATATTATGCACATGCCATGGTCACATAACCATTATATGTTGAGTGCATGCTTTGATGGTTACAGTTTTATAATCAGTTTTGATGAGTAAACCTTTTGTGGAGATCTTCTCAGTTCTCATATGCTACAGTAGTTACTGCCATTCAGGATGGAAAATGATTCGCTTTTCTCTCTGCCCTTCTTCCCGCCTTTCGTTCTGTCTCTCTAGACTCGGTTCCTCCAGCTGGACCGTTTCCCTGGTGGGGTGGTGTTATCATTGGCGTCGTCGTCATCGTCCAGTCCTAAGAATGGAGTCGCTGCTGGCCGGTCATGCTTCAAATTCTGCAGGCCGACTCCACTCAGGTCTCAGGAGAAAGTGTGATGGACCGTTGGTTGTACTGAGGTATGGCTCCATGTTCGGGACTTGGAGCCTTCTCAGTCGGTCGTCCCTCGTCGGTGCCAAAGAGGACACAGAGAGTGAAACACATAGGAAGTGTGTGGTGACTATATGTGCGCGTGTCTGCCTTTCATGGCAAAATCACCCAGGAATTCAACAGTAGAAGCTGTTGTTCTGGGTACGCATCAGTACGGTACTACGCATCGGGTGTGAAACTATATGTGAATTTTTTTTTTTACCTAGTATGATATTCCTACTTGAATGTAGACATGAAGGAGACGTATGAGATTCAATTTATTGTCAATGTACAAGTATTTTCGCTGTGATTTAAAGAAGGGATGGTGATATTAGTCTAGATTCTGTACATTTCGCATTCATTTTCAGCGCTGCAATTAAGCCAGAGTGCTCATTCTCCAACAAACTCATGGGGCAATGGATATTAGTATACTGTGTATAGAATAGATTGACCATGATTGCAATAGGCCTATCTCACAGCCCCCTTTCCACGCCCCCTTCCGGTAGCTAGTGGTGTCATTTAACATTAGCATTTACACATTGTTTTCTCTGGAGAATCTAAGTACATTTCCTAATGTAAAAATGTGACAGACCAATATTATTATGAAGCAAACAAGATGGTAAATCAGCTCGAACAGATAGAACAAACCTTACCTTGAGAAAACAAAAGTTGTAGACTTCTTAAATGACCTCTGTTAACATGTAGTGTCTATGGAGTGACGTCACGCTATCACCACTAGCTCCGAAAGGGGGCGGGGAAATTCTGTGAGATAGGCCTATTGTAAATAACGATAAATGTCGAGTAGCCAACTTGAACAGAACTGACAACTGTGCCAAGTTTTAATCATTCTAGGTATGGACAATAGATATTTCTCATCAGTTGACGCAAAATTGACTGGCTCATAGGTTGGTGAAACAATAGGATGTCGGTGTCAGTTTCCAGCACTACTTTGTGTATATATAGTAGTGTGTGTGTGTGTGTGTGTGTGTGTGTGTGTGTGTGTGTGTGTGTATATATATATATATATATATATATATATATATATATATATATATATATATATAGTAGTTTGTTTCCTGTATTCCCAGAAAAGCTAGTGTTTTTATTTACTTACACACACACACTCTCCGGCGTTTTTCCGAAAAACGCGTCCAGTGTGCAACCACCTCAACTCTTTGTCGAGCACAAGCGACCAACTGGATGTGCACATCCTGCACTTTTGAACTGTGTGCTGTGATGCCCAGCTGCTGCACAGTGTTTGTTCATCTCTACTGTGTTTTGCTATGATGTCCCACATTATGTGAATTCAGTACAACGCCAATGCTGTAAATCTAGTGTAGAAGGGCGGTGGCTGACCAAATACAGAGCCAAATCTCACGTCCACTTTACTAATAGGGTTTAAGGGGTTAAACAGTCAACTACTGTAAGTATTCTGATCCATTTTTGAGAGACAACTCAAAGGTACTCGGGTAACAATATAGACATACTGTACTGTGTAGACATAGGCGATTTTAGGCTTTTTTTTAAAACATCATGAATTAAAAACCAAATTTGGTGATTTCATGAAGAAATCAATGACAAATCTAAGAAATTCCATACATTAGAAAACAAATGTAGTGCAAATAGCCCATGTACAAGCTGTATACCAATGAACTTGCCTTTCCTCTCCTATTTAAGATTTATTTATTTGTTTGCTTGCTTCCTTTTTTGTTTTGTTGTGGTCCACAGATGCATACTATTCCCTTTTTTGTATTTATTTTTAAATTATCAAATTGCATCCAGAGTGTGACTCCAGAATGTTTCTCTCTGGTTAAATGGTAAATGGTGCATTTATATAGCGCCTTTATCCAAGGCGCTTTACATAGATTGTGCATTACATTCACCCATTCACACACCGATTACGGTGGAAGCCATGCAAGGTACCAACCAGCACATCGGGAGCAATTTGGTGTTCAGTGTCTTGCCCAAGGACACTTCGACATGTAGACAGGAGGAGCCGGGATTTGAACCGCCGACCCATGGATCTTTGGACGGCCTGCTCTACCTCTTGAGCCACAGTCGGTTCAGTCGGTTCAGTCTCCTGATGCGATCACCCCCCCTATAGTGAGAGGTTTGATATATTCAATTCCTGTGATTCTCAACAAAGTGTCATTATTGTCATGACGTTGACTAAAGTGTCTGGCTATAGGATAATTAGCATTATTAATTTGAATGGCATATTGAGACTGAACCAGAGAGAAACATTCTGGATCCACACTCTGGATGCAATTACCCCGCCTGGCCTGAATGAGGACATGGACTTCATGTGCTGCTTATAGCAAGAGGGTGAAATCACCCCTCAACGTCTTCTGACAGAAATGTCCCGCCCATTCAGAGCCCAACCCCCTGCATCCAGCAGTCCAACCCATTTTCGCCAGCAGCCAATTGCCTTTTGCTAGGTTAATTTGGGCTCTATATTAACCTTTGCTACTATTACTATTGTCTGTGTCCTCAATATATTTGTATAGCTTTAAGTGTTTTTTTTTCTTTCATTTGATGGGTCCTTTAACACACACGTTTCCTTTTTTTTCTACTTGATTGTCTGATTGTTCTTGTGTAATAACGATGAGTTGAACCATGTGATCTGCTTCTAAAGTGGTTGATTGCTGGACTGATCTCCAGTGCTCCCACCTGTCTCCAGCCCTATTTAATGAGTTTGTTGCTCTGTGTTTTGTTAGCCCTGATGAAGACCATATAGGTCGAAACATGCCGGTTCAATAACGTTTTCCTCCTTTTGAACTATTATGTGTGCCTGGATCTCAGTTTTGGTTTTCTATAGATGTGTTATCCTGATTGATCCCAGGAGCACCTTTTTACTGTTTTTATACTTTGTATACCTGCACACCTCCTGCGCACCTGGTTGCTTCCGTGCCTCTGATCATTTAGTTCAATTAACTGTTACTCCCCTACCATGATTAATTTCAATGTGGGACCATGTCAGTGGCATCATGACTTCTGGACAAAAATGCATAAACATGAACTTACTGTATTTGTTTTTGGAGAAAAAAACAAACGCACACAGAATAAAGTTTTAGTATTTCATTGAGGTCCTTTGAGTGATGTGTCATTACTCATTACCAACTGTTAGCTTGAGTGATTTAGTGTTCGCTGATGGTAGTCTCTCTCTCTCGAGAAAGGAAAAGAGGGCGCCGTTTTTCCTTTGTTTAGCCAATGGGTTCTCAGATTGGTCTGATGGTGGCTTTGATATCATCGGGGACAGTGGGGAGGAAGGATTTATTCAGGGGTGAAGATAAGGACTTAGCCTACACACACAGTTCAATGTACCAGTGCTGTGGTTCAGAACAATAGCTTTTACATTATTAATGTATTACACTACGTTGTATGTAAACTACTACATCACATAAATGGTGCATTTATATAGTTCCTTTATCCAAGGCACTTTTTTTTTTTTTTTTTTTTCTTTTATGGAGGGACAGACAGTAGGCTGACAGGAAATGGCGAGAGAGATGGGGGGGGAAGACATGCAGTAAAGGCCGTTGGGATCGGGAGTCGAGCCCGCGGCACACTGCCAGACTGGATTACCAGCCAAGGTGCCTGGACAACTGAGCCATGGCCCAGGCCTATCCAAGGCACTTTACATAGATGCATTACATTCACCTATTCACACACACATTCTCACACCGATGAGAGGAAACCATGCAAGGCACCAACCTGCACGTCAGGAGCAACTAGAAAAAGGTCTCCACCAGGATATGATTGTATGTGACGTAACGGTATATTCATAATGCTTAGTAATGTTATAAAGATGAATGAATGTTGTGTTTTCAATAAATGGCTGGCATATATATTACATGACGGATCCGGCATGATTACGTGACTATAAAGATCACTTGTGTTATTATCTGATTAACATCCATGATAACACTTAAAAGCACTAAAGACATGTTGGATGCACAGCAGTCACCATTCAAATGCTCTGTACATGATCCCAAGGCCCCATTTGAAAAGTGACACCAATTAAGAACAACTTAAAACAACTTGAAATCACAGGGAGCTCAGTGGCACCCTTGTTAAGACGACGGCCCGGCCATGTGAGCCAGAGGTTGTGAGTTCAAATCCAGCTGAGTTCCTCCTACTTTCACTCTGCAGCACGTTTTGGAGAATAACATCCAGAAGAACACTGGAAAGAAGACGAAAAGCTGAGGAGTTTCTCAGAGAGCATGGTGGCTCTCTGTGATAAGCTGCTGTCTGTGAGCCACAGGTCGTGGGTTCAAGTTCAGCCCATGGCCTCGGACGGCATACTATAGCGTGCCGTTTTTCTATATTTTTGAGGATTTGAAAACAAGACGAAAATCACTCCGAGATAGCGGTCTCGGACGACATATAGCATGCCGTTTTTCATCATTTTGAGGATTTGAAAAAAAAGACGAAAATCACTCTGAGACCATGGACTATAGCCCATGGTCTCGGAGTTATTTAGCCCATGGTCTCGGAGTGATTTTCGTCTTTTTTACAGTAGGCCTAAGCTGAATTATAAAATACATTACATTACATTACATTACAGTCATTTAGCAGACGCTTTTATCCAAAGCGACTTACAATAAGTGTATTCAACATAGGTAGGGAACAAAAACTACTAATCACCAGAAGTCTTTAGTGCATTTTCTGCAAAAACAAGCAACCAAGAGTATACCTAGCGCTAAGGTAAAAGTGCAATATATCAGCTACCTATTTCCTTAAACAGATGAGACAAAATAGCTAAATCAAATGAGCATGAGCTAAAACAATTAAGTGTATCGACTAAACAAGATCCAATAAACAATACAACAATAGAATAAAATAAAATATATAGAATAAAATAGTGTGAATGGAGTTATACATTTCTCAAATTTGAAAGCACTATTTCTAAAACTATGAAACATTTCAAAGATTCCTTTTCAGGCAAACATGTCAACCGTAAGATTAACTTAAATAGGTTTGAATTGGGGTTCTAGGTGTAAGTATGTAGGACTAGTATAGCATGCCAAAGTGTGTGCTATATTGCCATTGAGAATGCATTGTGCGTTTAAGTTAAATAACTCAGAAACTACAAAACATTTCAAAGTATAAAGTTACAGCATGTGTGGCCACAGTAAGCTGAATTATAAAAAGTGTGAATGGAGTTTCTAGGTGAAAGTGATTTTTTTGACCTGCCAAAACCCGCATTGACCCCCATTCTGAATTTCTCAAATTTTGAAACATTTCAAAGATTCCTTTTCAGGCAAACATGTCCACCGTAAGATGAACCTAAATAGGTTTGAATGGAGTTTCTAGGTGTAAGTACTGTATGTAGGACTACTAGTAGCATGCCAAAGTTTGTGCTATTGCCATTGAGAATGCATCACTACCTTAGCCTGACTGAGTGAGATTTCCGGGCGCTTTTATCTTCTAATCTCTTCAAAGTAAAGTTTCAGAGTAAAGACCAGAGTGGGATTTGAACCCACAACATCTGGATTACATGGACAGACACTTAACACATTGAGCTACCAGGCTGTCTGTGTTCTGTCATGGTTTCTCCTCTGATAAAAGGACTAATAATGAAATGCCCCACCTTAATTGTAATAAATGGATCTATTTATAGCAGCACTACTACCAGCAGTTTGTAAGTTTGCTCACTTGTTTAACAAAGCAACCGTCCATAAATGTATAAACGCAGGGGGGGGGGGGGGGGGGGTCTCTGCTAGGGTCTTGACTGTATTACTTTGTGTAGGATAGTGGGCAGTATTATGCGTGTCTTAAGTACCAGGTCTTATTACTTAACTTAAGACCTGGAGGCGTGGTCAATGCTGTTTGGCCACTCAGAATAGCCAATGGCATTGATCACGCCTCCAGGTCTTAAGTTAAGTCATAAGACCTGGTACTACACGCATAATACTGCCCACAGAGTTTAATTGCCGGTCAAAGCAAAGACTAGAGCAGGGGTGGGCAACTTTGACGATGGAGAGGGCCACTATATTTCTAGCCTGGTTAATAAACCAGACCGAATCAGCCGTACCAGCGGATTACGGTCTGGCGAGGCTCAGTAGCACGCCTCTTTCCTACAACCGAGAACAGGTCGGACCAATCGGGACACGGTATGCAATATGGGCGGGCTTTGGTACAGTGGCGTTCAATGCTTGAGACTTTTGACTGACAGTAGCTCTGACCAATTGCGTCAAAGACAAAATGTTTGAACCCGCCCCCCGGGAAATGAAATCCAAGTGGAGCCAGCCCAGACTAATATACCGCGACAGTGTTGTGTGATATTAGTCTGGCTTATTAGCCAGGCTACTATATTTCCACACTCACTCCCAAGGCCATATATTACTGTCGTCGCAAAAATAGCCGATCTACAAGCTCAAAACGCGTCGCAGCGCGACGCGTTTTGAGCTTGTAGATCGGCTATTTTTGCTATATTCGAATTTAAATCTTAAATTTTTGCTATTTTTGAATTGGAATCCTGAAAACGAAAATGTTTATGTAATTCCAAATGCCTTTAATTATACGTGTGTTGAGCATTGAGCTACTAATTTAGACTGAAGTAATTAAAGCGGGTCATGTTTGCATGTCGTGGAATTGTAAACAGCTGAAACCAATATTATATCAGTTTTCTGACATTAACCTGAGGGCCACATTAAGTGAAGGTGGGGGCCGCATGTGGCCCCCGGGCCGCCAGTTGCCCACCCCTGGACTAGAGGATGGCACGTCCTCGCCGGAGGACACGCTTGCAGAGACTCTCGGGTACTGAAGTTGGCTGCCATGTTGTTTGTGTCCAAAGTGGCCACTGACACCCCAGACTACACACGGTAGTGATGCTTTAATGCCACAGGGAAAGCTCCGTTTCTCCGCTTCACTTTACTTCCCACAGAAGAAGGTCTTGACACATTGACGGGACCGGGATTCGAATCCGGGACCTTCTGCTTGCCAGGCAGCCTCTCTCTACCCATTCAGCTGCCTCTTCTTATCAACACAATGATGCTCAAACATGTTAAATGGTAAATGGTGCATTTATATAGCGCCTTTATCCTAGGCGCTTTACATAGATTGTGCATTACATTCACCCATTCACATTCACACACACATACATACATACATACACCGATTGCAGCGGAAGCCATGCAAGGTACCAACCAGCACATCGGGAGCAATTTGGGGTTCAGTGTCTTGCCCAAGGACACATGTAGACAGGAGGAGCCGGGATTCGAACCGCCGACCCATGGATCATTGGACGACCTGCTCTACCTCTTGAGCCACCGTCGCCCCTTCATGTGAAGGACACCCAAATGATATATATTATTAGGTATTTGGCCACAGACACCCATCTATGATTCATATAGAACAGCCTTGTCTGGATTTAATCATCAATGTATGTTCTCCAATCATTTCTTTATTTATACCTCATCTCTAACTCCCGCTCAGCCACGGACCGAACATTTGTTGTGTACGTGTGAATGAGGCCTAAGTGTGGCTATAGACGTGTGACAAATATGGACAGAGTCCGTTAAATACACCCTGCTTCAAACTCCACTGAACTAATGGCTGATTCACTGTGGTTTACCACATGTGCACAGAATTTAGCTCTGCAAGTGCACTTCCTTTTGCCCAGACTATACTGTCAATCAGTCGTTATAGGCTGGTCAATTAGACATCATTAATTTCATGGTCACCTTATTTACGCACATTTTACTGATCATTGTTTCTATTCCCTGGTATGACCTTAACCCATTCTGGGCGGGAACCCCTCTTGGTGTTTCAAGCATTATGTTATACTTTAGCTATTGAAAATAGCAGATCTACAAGCTTGTAGGTCTGCTATTTTTGAAAAATCGTGAAAATGTGACACAAATCTTCCGGGGGGCATCCCTGGAACAACATATTTTCAGATGGGGGGGTCGGGCGGGCCAAATACATATAATTCTGGGGGTCCTTGACATGAAATAGCTTGAGAACCACTGACATAGAGAAACATAGGGTTTTCAGAAAACTGTCATGATTTAGGAGACATTTGCAGAAACGGTCTCGGTCAAAATGGGTTAATGGTCTTTTCCCCTTTATTCTCCTTTTTAAGTTCTTGTATTAGTCTCTGGGTTAGAGTGGAGTACAGATCCAGTTCTTGTATTGTATTGTATTGTATTGTATTGTATTGTATTGTATTGTATTGTATTGTATTGTATTGTATTGTATTGTATTGTATGTATGTTAGAGTGGGGTACAGATCCAGTTCTTGTATTGTATTGTATGTATGTTAGAGTGGGGTACAGATCCAGTTCTTGTATTGTATTGTATGTATGTTAGAGTGGGGTACAGATCCAGTTCTTGTATTGTATTGTATGTATGTTAGAGTGGGGTACAGATCCAGTTCTTGTATTGTATTGTATTGTATGTATGTTAGAGTGGGGTACAGATCCAGTTCTTGTATTGTATTGTATTGTATGTATGTTAGAGTGGGGTACAGATCCAGTTCTTGTATTGTATTGTATGTATGTTAGAGTGGGGTACAGATCCAGTTCTTGTATTGTATTGTATGTATGTTAGAGTGGGGTACAGATCCAGTTCTTGTATTGTATTGTATGTATGTTAGAGTGGGGTACAGATCCAGTTCTTGTATTGTATTGTATGTATGTTAGAGTGGGGTACAGATCCAGTTCTTGTATTGTATTGCATGTATGTTAGAGTGGGGTACAGATCCAGGCCTTCTCATGCCATACCGTATCAGTATATCAGCTTGTACGATCTTTAACACACAAGTAATTAATACAGAGAACTAAAAGTCAGCAGTATGAAAATATACGTCCTAACTTCTGTATTCTAAGTGTGAGCGAGCAGGAAGGAAGGGCGTAAACAACACATATTGGTTTTAACCTCCACTTCTCTGTCTAGCTGGTGTGTGTTGTTTGGACTGGACAGACGATCTCTAGACAAGTGAGTATGTCTGAATTGTAACTTAGCAGCAATGATACTTTAGTTGATATAATCACTGACGGGATTGTAATCTTATATGCTGATACATGTTTGGCAAACTAAATTAAAAAGACTAAGATAGTTTCTACAGTCAGGCCTTCAGCGCTGCGCCCTGCCATGTCATTCCAGCCGTCACACTGGCACTATGACTTTCTTTATGTATGTTGTTTTTGGCAGGCCTTGATGCCGTCGTAACTGATCTACTGATGCCGTCGTAGCTGAACTACAAGCTCACAACGCGTCGCAGCGCGCGTTGTGAGCTTGTAGATCGGCTATTTTCAGCATGCAACTAATTGTAAAATGACGTAGGCCTATATACTGGTTCTCTTGTCCACTAGTCCCTTCCTAACAATTTCCCAACATTTTGTTGACGAAATTGTCAGTATATTTAGTCTTAGTTTTAGTCATCATAGCTTAGTTTTTATTTAGTTTCCATTTAGTTTTCGTCAGTGGAAAAAGTTAGTCGACGAACATTTTTCGTCTTAGTTTTAGTCGACAAAATCAACACTGTATGATATTTATACTCCATTCCCACACAAGACTTGCACAAGAGACTGAGCTACTCTACATTATTTCTCATTTATTTGTTTATTTCTGTATACACGTTATAGTAAATGCTATATTGCTTGGCTATTTGACATTCACTGTACCATTTCACTAGCATTGGCTAGACTTGGTAAAAGATGTATTACTATCTTATATCTTATTACAGAACAGAGAGTACAGTAATTTAACAGTAACATTACTATAGTTGGTTGTTTTCATTGCAGTTTGATGCTGAGGTCAGTTTTCACCTCAAGATACCATGAGGTTTCTAAAGACAATCAGTGTGATCCTGGACATTCTGATCTTGGTACCTGGTGAGGACAGTTTGAAATGGTTTCAACACATATACGTATGTACAGAATAGATAAATGTATGAAATATTACCTGATATGATATGAAAAATCACACCCATGTGAACTGAGTGCTGCAACTCCCCTCTCCCCTCTCCCCCTGCCCCCCCCCCCCCCCCTCTCTCTGTAATTAGCAGGCAACAGTGCAACACTATCTCTCTCTCTGTTTCTGGCACAACAGCGCCACTTTTGCCCCTACTGGTACTCTAAACATTGGGACATACTGTAGTCAGTCACATAGTCACATAGGTTAGGACATTGCTGTTCATTGGAGTGGTTGCACCACTCAAAAAAGAACAATCATGATATTTACCAGGGTTTATTTTTTTGTCTTGTACAGGTGTCTGTAGTGGTCAGTGGAGAGTGACCTTCACCAGTCCACCTCCATGTGTCCTCAGAGGATCATCAGTAAATATTGGATGTTCATATGACTACCCATACTCTGCAGGGTATGTCACTGGTACAAGCTGGTACAAGAACGGAGAATTCCTTCTCCGTGACTCTGAACCTCGTCAAGGTCGTTTTCAATACACTGGTAATAAGCACCATGATTGCACCCTGAGGATCAATAACATAGAAGACAGTGATATGGGACCTTATGAATTCAGGTTTTCGACAACACATGATACATACGCCACTCCCACTACTCTGTCCGCCGGTAAATAACAGTACCGTTTTAATCTTTCATGAAATCAAAATCAAATCTTTCCTGACAATTTCACCAACTGATGTCTTGTTTTTATTCTTCTGATCAGGACTGACTGCACTGACTGCACGCGTGACACCTCCCACTGTGACAAAGGGGGGAGAGGTGATACTCTTCTGTGAAATATCTTGTGTACCACGTCCACCAACTGTCTGGTTTAAAGATGGACAACCAGTGCCCAAGCCAAAATTCCATGCCACAATCCAGGATGCTGGGAGTTACCAGTGTGCTGTTAAAGGACAAGAGACATGGAAGTCTGCCGCTGTGAGGTTGGATGTGCAGTGTGAGTTTATATGAGTTCATGTGAGCTATTTCTCTGTCTGAATCTGTTCCATTCTGTCTTTAATGCATTCAATGAATTAATACAAGAGCACATTCAAAGAAGAATCATATTCAATGAAAGCTGCGAGCAGTGTCCCCTCATCCGTACCTTTATCCACAACAGGATGCACAGTATCCACTGTTTCTTCACAGCAACATGATTCCAAACATAGTTTGTAAAAGTACAACTTACAGGCCATTCTTGCTATGACTATGGTTCATGTTGCCAGTAGTTGGTATTAACGAAATATTGACACCTAAATGTGTTCAAGGCTTAGATATCAAATGAGAAATTTGGGGCTGACCTAAACATTCTAGTTACAAAGTATCCCCTGTTTCTTGACAAAACGTGGAAAATGGTCGCTGGTGCGTGCGATACAAACTCACGCATTTGATCGCTTTTCATTATTTCAGTATTTTATTTACACCGGGGTTAGTTTGAAATGGATCTGATTATCCTCTTAGGAGTTTGTATAAAAGTACACCTATTATATTCTTTCTCCAACAGATGGTCCCCAGAATGTGGTGTTGTCAGTAAGTCCACAAGGAGATGTTGTCAAAGGAAGCTCAGTCACTTTGAGCTGCAACAGCAGGTCAAATCCAGCCATCCAGAGTTACATCCTTCTCAAAGACAACACTGTAGTGGCACAGAATGAGATCTCTAACATCCAACCCAGTGCCAGTGGAACATACTCCTGTCAGGCAAAGAACAACATCGCTACAGCCACTTCACCTGGAGTCACTCTGAATGTTCACTGTGAGGTTTCCATTTCATTAAGATCAAAATGATATGACATTAATTGCTTGATTCAAAAGCATTAATTATTGTCATTGTTCATACCAAGAACATAGAATATTGTAACCTATATTTGTGTAAACAGAGCTTAATATTCCTCCACAGACCCTCCAGAAAACACTTCAGTGTCAGTGAATCCACCAGGAGAAGTGGTTGAGGGCAGCACAGTGACTCTGACCTGCAGCAGTGATGCCAACCCTCCAGTAGACGACTCCACCTGGTACAGAGGAAGCAACCCTCCAGTAGACACCTACACCTGGTACAGAGACGGAGGAAGCACAGCTATCTCCACTGGTCCTCAGCTGGTGAAGGACAACGTGTCTCGTGCAGACTCCGGACAGTACACCTGTTGGGGGACCAACAAACATGGATCCCAGCCGTCGTCACCTCATTCCATTGATGTTCTCTGTAAGTAAAAGAGATACAGAAAGAAAATGTCATGTAGTCCAATGTCAATATTTATTTATATAACAATATCCTAACTATATGGTCAAAAGTTATTTGTCTTTAGTCTTTTTGACGTTTATCTGAGTGTTGATTTCGTCGACTAAAACTAAGACGACAAAATTGTTCGTCGACTACCCTTTTTCACTGACGAAGACTAAATGGAAACTAAATGAAAACTATAAGCTATGATGACTAAAACTAAAACTGAATATATTGACAATTTCGTCAACAAATAAAAACTAGACTAAAATGTTAGGAAGGGACTATAAGTGGACAAGAGATCCAGTATAAGTCATTTTACACTTGGTTGCATCTTGAAAATAGCTGATCTACAAGCTCACAACGAACTTTATATGGAACTATTATGCCTAATTATGTTAAATTTTAATTACATTTTCACTGTTTTTTTCACTGTGTCCAAACCTCCAGTGACTGGATCTACTCAACCTCCAGTGACTGGATCTACTCAACCTCCAGTGAGTTCTCAACATGTAGTGTGGTTGATCGTAGGACTTGTTGTTGGGATTCTGCTGACCATCCTTCTGCTCCTGCTGTGTCGATACACAACATCTAAAGGTGAGACATACTATTAGATGTATTGTGCATAGATACAATCGCTGAGTAATTCAGAATCAATGATTTTTGTACAGTACCACTTACCGGGTATGTGCCTTTTGCTTTTTTTACAGCTCCATGTTGTGCCAGGTTAGTACAGTATTAACTCTGTCTTATTCATCAACAGCAGTATAGTTTGCATCTTGTTTTCTATTTCATTCCTGTTCAATATAATTATCTCTTAATTACAGACCGGTTCAGTCTCAGGCAACCAATCAGGGCTCAGTTACAGCTCACAGGACCAATCAAAGTGGGTCTCCTGATGATGTGTACAGCGCACTGCAGCACGGTCAGTGTTTGAACCAATCATGTTGCTGGTAACATCTAATTATAAATGCACCAAGTCTCTATACGTACGTCTGTCTGTACGTCTGTCTGCATGTGTGTAATCCACGTAACTTGAGAACTGTTCGCTCCACCGACTTCAAATTCGACACACGCGTTCCACACCACCGCAGGGGGTGCAGTGGCCGGAACCGCCCCAAAAAGGCCCCTGCCTAGGGGTCCATATGGAGCTGACCTGTTCTGACATCATTATGACGTCTGCATAGACTCCATATTTGGGCATACCTGACATATATATGGGAATAAAAGGGACACAGACATAATATCTGGGTGGGGCATGCATTTCCAACGTAATGGGTCGGGCACCACTGTAGAGGCCCCAGGGCACCGCTCTAGTAAATCTTAATTTATTAAACAAAAAAATGATTAATGTGAAACATTTATGAACTAGAAAGGTTGCAATTTAAAAAAATTGCAAAGTGTGGTTGCCGCAGTCGCTTACATAGGCCCCTCCCACTAACGTTGCTAGCCAATTACAATTTCAAGTCACACCTGTGATCATGTGTAAGTAATTCGGAGGGTATTTAAGAGATCTATTGTAGTCGATAGGTCTCGATAGGGCTCGCGCGAGTACATGAACCACGTGACCGGGCTGTTTTCTGCCCCCTCAATGTCGCAACTCTGTCTATACTCTATGGCTCTGTTGTAATCCAAACGTACACGCGTGTGGGTATAGGGATAGGGTGGCCTGGCTGGGTGTATGACTTGACTACCGCAGCCTGAATGATTCAGCCCTGCAGCCCTGGTGAGAGATATGATCTGGACAACAGATGTCAATATGAAGTTGAGGATAACATTGACCACTTCTGTGTCTTAGTCATACTTCTCTCTCCTTTCTTTCGTAATCTTTTTTGTCATCAGACGGACAGCTTGGTCATATACTTCTCTCTTTGTTGACGTTTTGTTAACTCATCCTCCTGCCGTTAACCCAGTGGTGGAAAGTAACTAAGTACATTTACTCAAATAATGTACTTAAGTACAATTTTGAGGTATTTGTACTTTACTTGACTGTATTCCAATTTCCAATACATTTACATCTACTCCACTACATCTCAGAAGCAACATTTGTACTTTTACTCCACTACAATTATTTGAAAACTTTAGTTACTAGTTACTTTGGAGATTTACATTTTGATTAGAAAAACATACATTACTGTAACCACTTCAACCCTATATACATTTCGACCATTTGAAAATAGCTGATCTACAAGCTCACAATGCGTCGCGATGCGATGCATTGTGTGCGACCTCTCTTTTCTGTTCAAATATGAATATAAACTGGAAAGGATGCAATTTTGAAAAAGTGCAAAGTGTGGTTGCCGCAGTCGCTTACATAGGCCCCTCCCACTAATGTTGCTAGCCAATTACAATGTCGCGTCAACCTTGTGATCATGCGTAAGTAATTCGGAGGGGATTTATCCCCCCAAAATCATGTTTTTGCAACAATCGGTTACACTTTTCCTTTTGGAACTTGGTTGATTGAACCACCCGGGACATGTGATTCAAATTTGGGATGGTTTGGACATTCCGTTCGTGATTTGTGGCATTTTTTGTAAAATAGGCCCCTCCTACTAACTTCGGACGACGATTACGGCCGAAGTATACGCACTACCAAAATTCTGCAGTTGGTCTTTTAATCGGATAGGTCCGGAGATCATGTGTGCCAATTCTTGTGAGATTTGGACAAAATCTGTAGGAGGAGGAGCCAAAAGTGTGTTTTGGAGAAAATTCAAATTTGCAGGATTTTTTTCCCTGACGAAAATGGGCGTGGCCTATATGTGGAAATGCATCATGACCCAAGGAATCCATGGAAAAAGAAATTTAGATTTGACAACTTACTGTTCAAGAGTTATAGGGAAAAACGCAAAGTGGGCTGTAATAGCGCCACCATGAGGCCGACTGATGTAATTCCCTTTCAATTAATTTTCATAATTATTATGAACCTCCCCCCCAAGTCTTGTAAATATGGCGCTTACGGTCTCCAAGGGATAAAAAAAAAATTCTATTTTGTCTGTGTTACACTAATTAACACAAATAAGCACCACATTAATGATTGTTGGTTTCCTTATAGGTGACACAAGTGTCTATGGCGTAATCCAAAATCCAGACTATGAAAATGGTACAGTATACACGTTTTAAATATTTATTTAAATATATAATTGAATTCGCAAAATGCTGATATGTATGAAGCAGCTGAGTCCTGCAATGTTTAGCACATTGTTTTGAGCAATTAAATATCGTCTGCCTCTCTCCTGCTTGCATCTCTCTTTCTCTATAGTTCTCTCTGGCGCACACGCATGCGCACACACACACATGCACGCACGCATGCACGCACGCACGCACGCACGCACGCGCACACACACACACACACACAAAGCCTACTATGTTATTTAATGGAAACAGACTTCAGGTCACATACATACAGTACACGTTAGGTTGACTGACAACCTTAATGATTGAATGTATTATGTGGCCGGCCATTCACAGGAATACTTATAGGCTAATAATAATTCAATAGGCATGTTGTAATATTCCAAAATTGAGTAAAAGCAGAAAATAAAATGGCAGACTCCATTAGGCTACTGTATGTTGAGTATCCTGTTTAAAATGTTTACTGTAACTTTGTTTCATCTCCTTAGATACAGCTGTGTAGGACAACTCAACACCGCACTTGTGCAGTGGAGCTCTCTCTCGGTTTGAATCCCGGATCCTCCTGTCCACATGTCAGTGTCCTTCCTTGGGCAAGACACTGAACCCTACATTGCCTCCAATGAGTCGGTCGGTGTGAGCTCGCCACCACTGGTGTGTGAATGTGGGAAGTGAGGACGCTGGCGTCGACTGTTCGCCGCTTCACCTCCCAATGTATGAATGAATTGAACCATTGTAAAGCGCTTTGAGCACTTGGAAAGGTGTATAAAAATGCAATTCATTATAGAAAATGTTAACAGCCTATTTTACAGTTGCTTCATTGTAGAGCAATACAGATATGGGAAAGATCAAATTAAATGACTAGCTGTTTTAAAGAAATCTCATTAGATATCAGATAAAATCTTTAAAGATTTTAAACTTAGATCTTTACCAATTTTATACATACAGTTTTAATTAACCTATGGAAGATTGTCTTTAAAATAATTCTGCATCAAGTATTTTCTTTTACAGTAGATATTAAAGTCTTAATGTTTGTATGTAATGTTGACCATTAATGTGAAGTAAATAAATTGATTCATTTTGCCTCCGTTTGTTCAGAAAATCAATGATCATTGGATGTGAACAAGGTGTCAGGTCTTTGTGTTTTCAGTTTGTTTCTTTAGAACGTGACCTCCGGCACCGTTAACCCGGTCGATGCCAAACTTTGCACACAGTCCCTGGATGCCAACGATGAACCTCTGCCCTGAATTTTCCAGAACGGCCTGTTAGCGCCACCATGAGGCAGCTTTTCACATTTTTTACCTAAAACTGCACCGATCTGCGTGAAACGTTGCATGCACACTCCCTAGAGGCCAAGGACAAACCTTTGACCTGCATTTTCCGCATCTGCCTTTTATAGCGCCACCAGGAGGCCGACTTTTGTAAAACACATTTTTTGATATTACTCCTCCAGATTCTGTCCAAAAATCTCACAAATCGTTACACAGTATCTCTATGGTCATGTGCTCAAGTCGGATCTGTCCGATATTTCATATTCCATCCTAATTGGCTATAATTGGCTTTCACAGTTTGCAAGATTGCCCCGTTTTGCACAAAAGCCTCAAATCATGAATGCAGCATGCAATTTACGTGAAATCTTTCACACATTTTCTTACTAGGCTGATGAATATATCCCACCCTTTTCACATTGGCCTGTTATAGCGCCACCAACAGGTTGATTTTTGCAAAACACATTTTTGGAACAAAATGCCTCAAGTCATCCAATTACCATCAAAGGTTTATATTACTCCTAAACATTTTGCCAAACATCTCACACAGTCCTATCCTCCTGGTGGAGACTTGTGCCCAGAAGGGCACTTTTTCTAGTTTTCATTGTGTTTCTCTATGAAGCCAACAATGATGCTCTAATATCTGGAGTTGCAGTTTCACTGTTTGTGCTGATTTTGGTTATCCCCGTTGCTTTCTGGGTCAGGTGAGTGTGTCTGTGTCTACTCTGTGTCTGTGTGTGTGTGTGTGTGTGTGTGTGTGTGCGTGTGTGCGTGCGGTGTGCGCGCATTAGTGCATATGTGTAGTAATTTGAATAAAGCAGCAGTTACTGTGATGTTAAATGTTACACCCACTTTTTATACTATATGAACTTTTCATAAAAGATGTGAGCTTTTCACAGCAGATTCCATGTAAGACTAAACTAAGATAAACATAATCTCATTAATCGCTAAATTATGTAAGTCATAAATTAAGTACTTTGTTTGATTTGACAGGAGGAAAAGGACAAACGCAGACCAGGAGGTATTTATTCGCTTGGGCTTTGCTTTTTATTGATAAAAAAAATGGAAACTCGCCAACAATGCTTTAGCGGGAAAGCAAATCTGCGTTTTCAACATTAGCGCAATATATAATATACAGCTATATCACTGCAACCTTCTGATGTGTGACTTTCTATTCTATTGTGTCCCACTCCAGCCTGCATCCGTCCCTGGGGTCAGTGGGAGGGGCTTGGCCTCTGTCCCTGGGGTCAGTGGGAGGGGCTTCATGGCCTCTGTCCCTGGGGTCAGTGGGATGGGCTTGGCCTCCACTCAGATCAACAGCGGACAGGTAAGTACCGTGCTTAGAGCATATATATATTAATAGAGACGGCACCCGGAGGAAACCCTGAAGCGAAATGGACATAGTGGCCGAATTTATCATTGCAGCTCGAGCCAGCACTGGTCCGTTGACTATACTTGCCGCACGTTCATGTTATTGGGTCCATGACATGTGAACGAATGTTTCATACGTGAACGCGCGCAAACGGCGCAATGATAGTCAACGGCCAGCGCGTTTATGTGTTTGGGTCCAATCCATCCCAGAATGCACTCTGTTCCTACCCGGAAGGAGGAGTGAAATGCGCTTTTGAGCAACTTAATGCAAGTGGATGGGAGGAGAAATCCGGTGCCGTCTCTATTAATATATACTCTAAGGTACTGTGTCTAAGGCCACATTTACACTGGCAGCCAAATCCAGCCTGCATGTGCCACATGCACAAAATAACACAAACAAGTCACGTACATGGAATCCAATTTTTACAAATGCGACTTGACTTGAGACACGTTCAGAGGCGGTTTCAGGTCTGATTCAAATCTGATTTCAGGAGATCCGTCCTGGGATTCGTCTGCCAGTGTAAAATCAGTCTGAACACACAAGATCTGTGGCAGATCCGATGTCGGATTTGAGAAATAAATTGGATTTGGCTGGATTTGACTGCAGTGTAAATGGGGCCTACCGTATATGGTCTTTGATTTACACTTGAATCCTTTACCCATGAAGAGACCCTCCAGAACACAGTTTAATCACCATGTCTGTGTGACAAACATATGTCGTTCAGAAACGAGATCCCTTCTCCTTTCTATACATGTACAGAAATTGCATTTTACGTTACACTATACACTCGTCTGACTCATAACAGTCACGGAAACTATACTTCTCTTTTCTTGTCATCTAGATCTTCTCTACAAAGATGACAGTTATATTGATGATATGATATGATTGTTTATTTATTTTCGTGTCCTGCACACAATGTGCCCAACCCTCATGGGTTTATAAGACACCATTTCACAATTGCATTTACAGCATGTTTGCATTACATAATTCATGCATTTACAGCATGTTTACATTACATAATTCATTACATTACGTCCCAGAGTTATACAGAGTACTCTGTCTTCTTTCCCAAGCTTGACAAATACAATCTGCCACGACAAAAGTCCCTTTGGCAAAACATATCTCCATTTTTACATAGTCATTTAAATCTAGGAAATCCCCACAGATATAAGACATCTTATTAACCAAAATATCCCTTAAGTCGTCATATTTAGAGCAGTAAAACAAAAAGTGAACTTCGTTTTCAATTTCATCAAGATCACAGAACAGGCAAGATCTCTCTTCTTCAGGAGTGGCATTAAATATGGGTGTAAAAAAAATCGATTCGAATTAGAATCGCGATTCCCGTTATGAATGATTCAAAATTGATTCATAATTTCCAAAAATCGTTAGATTTCTGGTTACAGTTACAGGAGTTTTCACTACATGGTGTTTGTCATATGAAATGTAAGCTCCCCCTAATCCCAGGAAACATCATGTCTTCAGTCATTTTCAAGTTACTGTAGTCACTTCAGTTGGCTGGAGTAGATTGTGATGAAATCCTATGTATTGAACCGAGAATCATTTTGAATAGAGAATCGTTTTGAATCTGGGAAAAAAAAGGCTTTTGAATTTAAAAAAAAACGTTTTTGGATTGAGAATCGAGTTGAATCGAATCGTGACCCCAAGAATCGGAATGGAATGGAATCGTGGGACACCCAAAGATCCACAGCCCTAGCATTAAACCTGCTAGTCTCCAGTGATAATGGATCGTTGTCTTTTGTTTAAATTATACTTCACATAAGGTTCTACGGTATATATGTCCTTTATAAGGCAGTAGGTTCTCAATTTGGGTTTATACCATAGGTATATAGGTCCCTACACCAGTTTTCTTTATATCTGGAGAAAATATTGTATCAACTATCACCTATTAGTTATTCAACATAATACGTTGACAAGGCCGACAGTATAATGGTACTGCATTGGAGAAAACACAACCAAAACATAGCTAATTATCTGATAAGATTTCTGAGTTTCAGCATTCCATTCCGTTACTGATGACTGTTTTTTTGTCTTTTCCTTTTCTGTTGCATTGCTCAGCAAGACCAGGATGTTCACTATTGTTCCGTGACGTTCAAACCGTTGCCCAGGACTCTTGCAGATCAGAACAACACAGCCCCGCAACACACACTGTAAGTTAAAACACATTCAGAACGGGTGTTTTAAGCATTATGTTATACTCTAGCTATTGAAAAATAGCAGATCTACCAGCTCGTAGCGCGGCACGAGTGCCGCGCTACGAGCTTGTAGATCTGCTATTTTTTTGGGAAAATCGTGAAAAAGGGGTCGCAAATCTCTGAATATATATTCTTTCACAGCGAACACTTTTAACTCAAATCTTTGCTTCTGGGAGGAGGTCCCTGGAACAACGTATTTTCAGATGGGGGTCAGAGGCGGCCAATTACATATATTTTTGGGGGTCCTTGACATGAAAATGTTTGAGAACAACTGACATAGAAACAAACAAAAAACATAGGTTTTTCTGAAAACGTTTAGGATTTAGAAGCCTTTTTTCCCCAGGTCTACATGGGTTAATGCATGTTTTTTTTTAATCATAATCAAAATCTCCAAAGTAACTAGTAACTAAAGTTTGCAAATAAATGTAGTGGCGTACAAATACAATATTTGCCTCTGAGATGTAGTGGAGTAGAAGTAAAAGTATTGGAAATTATGAATACTAAAGTAAAGTACAAATGCCTCAAACATTATTAAGTACTTAAGTAAATGTACTTAGTTACTTTAAAGTGTCATGAGAACACACATTCATTTAATTGTAAATTGTCACATAGTTCAACTATGCATTGGAAACAGTGACATGCTGATATAATGCACACATCCAGATGCTGCATGTCCAATATTTTAACTGGATATATATTTTAAAATAAGACCACATCATAGACACAGAAGTGGGTTTCCTAGCTGTGCTGCTGAAGAGCCATTTAGGGTTACATGTGTACTAGTCATTCTCTGCACTAATAGTATGAATGAATGGACGTGTAATCATTCTTCTCAGGTCTGGTGACCGTGACGACGTGATCTATTCCACTGTGAAGGAAGACGTCTCTGCAATCTATTCCACTGTGGATAAAACACCAGTGAAGGAAGACGTCTCTGCAATCTATTCCAATGTGGATTAAACACCAGTGAAGGAAGACGTCTCTGCAATCTATTCCACTGTGGATAAAACACCAGTGAAGGAAGACGTCTCTGCAATCTATTCCAATGTGGATTAAACACCAGTGAAGGAAGACGTCTCTGAAATCTATTCCACTGTGGATAAAACACCAGTGAAGGAAGACGTCTCTGAAATCTATTCCACTGTGGATAAAACACCAGTGAAGGAAGACGTCTCTGAAATCTATTCCACTGTGGATAAAACACCAGTGAAGGAAGACGTCTCTGAAATCTATTCCACTGTGGATAAAACACCAGTGAAGGAAGACGTCTCTGCAATATATTCCAATGTGGATTAAACACCAGTGAAGGAAGACGTCTCTGCAATCTATTCCACTGTGGATCTACAAGCTCACAATGCGTCGCAACGCATTGTGAGCTTGTAGATCGGCTATTTTCAAATGTATTTTCAAATATATATGGTTGAAGTGGTCACTGTATGTTTTCTAATACAATTTGTAATCGCCAAAGTAACTAGTAACTAAAGTTTTCAAATAATTGTAGTGGAGTAAAAGTACGCATTTTGGCTCTGAGATGTAGTGGAGTAGAAGTAAAAGTACTGGAATTTGGAAATACTCAATTCAAGTACAAATACCTCAAAATTGTACTTAAGTACAGTACTTAAGTGAAAGTAGTTAGTTACTTTCCACCACTGCATAAAACCATGATAGGCTTTGGCAATATGAATCACTTCTCTCTCTCTCCTCTGTGTTGTTTCTGTAGCATTGGTTTGACAGGCGTCCCCGTTTTTTTTCCTACCCGATTTCACACCAGTGAGGAGTGGGAGGGCGAGAGGCCTGTATGCAGAAGCCTTATTTACTACAACAAACAACCTTTACTTGAATTGGTTTAGTCGCCTTAGGTTCAAGATTCACAACTTGTGATATGCTATTGGCCGTTTGTAATCTTTTTGGAAACATATAAAAAGATACTGAAGGCTATATTATTTTACTTATATTGACCCTATAAAAAATGTAGTATAATTTAGTAAAGGTAGGCCTAAGGTTTTTTTCCCCACTCAAATGGTACCTCGTCAGATAATCCCCACAACAACTTCCGTGAACCGACTTCCCTGTAGGGGCCTTAATCATAAATTATATTTTTACTAAGTTAGACTGTCTGCTGTCGTGCAAGTTTATAGTTGGAGAAATTCAAAGTTCCAACTTCTAACACGAAAGTATAGTAGGCCTAGTTGTTGTGAATGAGCAAACTGGACATTTGTACTGAATGTTTCCTTTGTCCTCGTGTTGCGCTTCTGTTTTTCCCGTCTGTCCTTCAAGTTCCACAGCCCACCTGTCCCAAGCTCTCCACCTGAGGAGCCAGTAGACAGTCCGTCCAGAGCCGGATTTACCTTGCTGAGGGCCCCCGGGCTGGAGCAAATTTGAGGGCCCCCCTTGGGGCGCGCGGCGAAGCCGTGCGTCCCGCGATTTGGCCGAGCGGCGCAGCCGCGAGGCCGGAAAAAATGTGGGCTATTTTGTTTTCATTTTGGGGTACCCAGGCCCCTAAAAAGAGAGGCAGGCAGGCAGAAGCTCTCAATGGTTTAACCATAATACAACTAAATACAATAACAATACACACATTTCACTTGAATTGGATTTCACTTTACAATTTTATAATAAAAAAAAAAAAAAACTTTTTTTTTTTTTTTTTTTTTGGGGCCCCCCTAGTCGGGGGCCCCCGGGCTTCAGCCCACCCTAGCCCAACGGTAAGTCCGGCTCTGAGTCCGTCATCAGACCAGACCCCAAAGGAGCAAGTCGAATTGCTGCTTCTGGCATTAAAACTGAAACACGGACTAACTCACACAGCTTTAGAGGATGTTCTTAAACTAATTAACTTTAGTGGTGGTCCAACGCTTAGTGGGTCCAAGTACCTGTTTTATAAGGCCTTCGATACAGTGAAAGATGTATTGGAACTACACTATGTGTGCAAGATTTGCAACCTGAGCATGGAGGAATCTCCTGGCACGGTCAAGTGCCCCGCCTGTGACCAGGTAATTTCTAAAGCAGATGCCCAAAAAGATCAGTGCTTTTTGTACCTGCCTCTAAAAGCACAAATCCAGAAATTGCTACAGGACCACCAGTTAGGGAAACATTTAACACACCGGTTTGAAGAGAAGGACCCCTCCATCATCAAAGATGTGTACGACGGAGAGTTGTATAAAAAGCTATTACCCCTTGCGTCACTAGACAATATATCTCTTGCATTCAATTGTGATGGAGTGCCGGTGCACAAATCACGTAAAACCAGCTTGTGGCCAATTTTGTGTACAATCAATGAACTGCCAATACATCTCCGTGGAAAACATGTGATGGTCTGTGGTCTCTGGTTTGGTTCAAACAAACCCAATATGAACACGTACATGAAGCCATTTGTTGATGAATGCATAGAGTTGTATGAAAATGGTCTTGCATGGACAAATGATTGTGGGAAAGTGGTCTCAAGTAAAGTCATTCCTGTTTTCATGGTGGCAGATTCAGTTGCTCGGCCACTTCTTCAGAATTTTAAGCAGTTCAATGGAGAGTTTGGATGCTCTTTTTGCATGCAGAAGGGCGCTACGGTGTTGAAACGCAGGGGGCGTGTGAGGGCATATCCCTATGAAATTGCAGAGTTGAGGAACCCCTCTCAAACTGAGGATTTTGTTGAACAGGCTCTCTTGGGAAAACCCACACATGGTGTCAAAGGGCCTAGTATTTTGTCTTGTCTCCCCCATTTCAACATCATTGATGGCTGTGTTCCAGATTACATGCACAGTGTGCTGCTTGGAGTTACTAGAAGCATAACCACACTGTGGTTTAATTCTGAGAACTATCAATCTCAATGGTACCTAGGACGCTCAATAGAACAGATAGATGAGACTTTAACTAGAATTAAACCCCCCTGTAATGTGTCTCGTGTTCCCCGCTCACTTACAGAGAGGAAATTCTGGAAGGCACATGAGTGGGCCATGTGGCTGTTTTATTACAGTGTACCAACACTGAAGGGAGTCTTACCTGAGAAATACCTAAAGCACTGGTTCAAGTTGGTTAAGGGGGTTTCTCTACTGCTTGGTGAAGAGATAACAGCACTGCATATTTCTGAATCTGAGCAGTTGCTTATTGAGTTTGTTAAAGAAATGGAGCTCCTTTATGGGACCAATAATTCAACTTTCAATGTTCACTTGTGCCTTCATCTGCCCAATACTGTGAGGAACTGGGGTCCCCTCTGGGCACAGTCTTCATTTGTGTTTGAGTCATACAATGGGGTCATGTTAGACATGATCAAGAGCAGTCAAAGTGTTTCTCGGCAAATCATAAAAACCGTTTGGCTACAGATGGCATTGCCATCACTTGCCAAGAAAGCCATGGAGGGAGCTTCCGATGAGTGCTTGGCTCTGTTTGAGTCCTTTTCCAATCAGAAAAAACAAATGCAAGAAGTAAATCGCTCTCATGGTGTTACATCTCTTGGCAGGCCAAAAATATGTATGATGAAAAATGATGATTTTTTGGCCTTGAGTAGCATCTCCCGTTCTGTACGTAGAGTCCCTGTAAGGTATTTCAGTGAAATTATTCATTCTGCAAACTACACACGTACTTTCCGGAGAAATTCCTATACGGTCATTCTAAATGATCGTGAGGAGAGCATTTTCTCAGTGAAGACTTTCATTGTCTCTGATCTAGGGCAAGGGGAGACATGCTATGCAGTAGGGAGTTACTACAAAAAAGAGAAACATGACATCTGTGGTCAGTTTAAGAACCCTAGTTATTTCATCCCTGTGGGAAAACAACTTGGTCATTTGACGGCTATTGAGGCATCACAGATAAAAGCCAAGTGTTTGTTCCTTAAAACGGAGAAGATAAAGGTAGATTTTGTCTTCAAATTCATTAACCACAGTGAAATGCTCACATAGACTGGCAGAGCTGAATGATCCAAGTTATTGTTTTTCATATCTGAGAACTAATTGGTTATAGAAGATTTTTTGTTTTGCCTTTGAAATGTTTTTGTTTTGAATTCAGGTTTAATTTGTTTGAAAAAAAGTATTGTGTAAAACAGTGGTTCTCATCTTTGATGGTGTTCCAGTTGCTCCCCACCTGGGGACTCCCCAGCTAAATGATGGAATGTTCATTTTACACTCTAAAGAGTTATTATTGTTAAATATCTGCTTTACTTGGCTTACAAGAAGTCTACACAGAATGTAGAAGAATTGTTGTTATTTTAATTGTTTGCCTGTTATCTCTCCTTATGGTACCAACATCAACAAATAAAGTATTTTGTACCTATATGGTGTGCAGGCTCCATCCATGATCTACCAACATCAATACAGCATGGAATTATTCATAGAAAGTTCTTCATGTTTTGGTTCTTAGAGGCTAAATCTCAAACGGTGTGGGCAATATGCACCTTGATATAAAAAGGTTTGAAAACCACTGATGTAAACAACATGGATTTTAAATATATTACTGACAGCAAAAAAAACATATGTACCAGAAGTGTTTTCAATACAAATTTTTAACCATGAATTATTTTTCATTTTTTTTAAGCCATGTTAATTTTAGTTAAGACAACATTTATGATGATATGGTAACAATATAATACCAGTTGGTGAATGTCAATGGCTCAATTGCTTCAGGCAATATAAAACAATCAGACAATATTTCTTGCATTGAATTCTCTTCCACAAACCACAAACCTTAATCTGCATCAAATTAAAATAAGTATGATAAATGTTATATAGGCATTATGTATGTGGCATATATGCACAAAGTCAAGACATGTATTACCTATATCTGAGGCATTATGTATGACATGTATGCACATATATGAACCTGACTGTGGCATATATGTGCATAGATATAACCCATATATGCACATATATTTCCTATATAGCCACATGTATGCACATATATGGACCTGACTGTGGCATATATGTGCATAGATATAACCCATATATGCACATATATCTCCTATATAGCCACATATATGCACATATATGAACCGAATATGGCATATATGCTGCATATATGCTGCATATATGCTGCATATATTGGGATATATGTTCATATATTTCCTTTCCGTGTGGGGCGTCACAGTGTAGTTATGCGCCTCAGCGCCTGGGCTATACGCCTCACCTCCTCATCGCTGCCTCCTCCACGGTATCTGTCCACATGACCACACCTGCAGGTAGGCCCCGCACGGCTGCCTTCGGTCCCGCTCTTGCTCGGGGAAGGGCAGGTCGCTGAAGACCAACGGGCACCAGGGCCGCCCGTAGGCATTCAGCTCCGGGCGGCGCAGCTGGGCCTCCGCGCCGGCGGCGGTGGTGGTGGGCGTGCGCGCCAGGCCCTCGGCCGTGCGCCACAGGAGGGTCACGCCACACAGGTCGATCAGCGAGCCGTCCGCCAGTTCCTGGCACTTGCTGTCCACCTGGACGGAAACACACGAGAAGATATTGCGGTTTGGTTGATGTTTTTTTACCGCTGTTTCGGCACTGTAGTGCCGAAATGATTTCGGCTCGTCAGAAATATTCAGTAGCACCGAGGAGCCGACTTTAGGACGGTACCCGCCCCCCGAACCTCAAATGACGTCACATTGTAGGCTCTACAGAGCCGAACCGACTTTTATTCGGCTCTAAAATAGGAGTATGAATCGGCCCTAAGACTAAATATATATATTGTCAATTTCGTCAACAAACAAAAACTAGACTAAAATGTTAGGAAGGGACTAGTGGACAAGAGATAAAGTAAAAGTCATTGTACACTTGGTTGCATGCTGAATATAGCACATCTACAAGCTCACAACGTGTCTCGCTGCGGCGCGTTGTGAGCTTGTAGATCGGCTATTTTCAGCAAGTGTAAAATCAGCCATTACGACGACATCAAGGCCCACCAAAATACATTTTAGTCAACTAAATCAACTGTAGATTTTGTCGACTAAAATCGCATGACATTTAGTCGACCAAAACTAGACACACACTCAAACATTCCAGGTGACTAAAATGTGACAAAAACTACAACTAAAATAGAAACGTGCTGCCAAAAACAACACTGTTGTCGTGGACATGTTGGTACTACATTTTATGCAGTCCTCACCATCTCCCCCGGTTTCTTATCGGCACGGGTCTCCCGGAGGTCGTAGGGCTTGCCACACACCGAGATCTCCCTCCAGGGGCCGGGCGTAGAGTCCTGAGTGAAGCCATGGAGCGGGCGCATCACCAGCACGCCGTTGGTGGTCAGTCCGTCCATCCGACCATCACGAGTCTTCCATTTAACTGACTCCTCCTACGGGGGGGGGGGGGGAGAAGATGGTTTAGCTTTAGTAAAAGCAGCAATATCCCAAAATACTAATATGCTGTTACAGCTAGAGATGTCCCGATACTGTATCGGTATCGGAAAAGTATCGGATCGGCCCTTATTTGGTCATATTGGTTAATGTCGGTATTGGCAAATATGCCAGTCTAACCACAGATCCGACACAAGGTTGACACTATAGCAGGTAAATACAATGTTGGGGCATGTGGAGCTTGCTTTGGAGTTGCCCAAACTGCAAGTGCACATATGAGTGAGGAGTCTGCTATAAACACAACACGAGATATATAGAGTAGCTAGATAGCTATAAACTCTATTCCCGGTCGTGGACTTCAAAATAAGATCTTTTTTTCTTTTTGTATTATTCTCTGGTATCGGTATTCGGTATCGGTTAACACAGAAATTGTGGCATCGGGATCGGATCGGAAGCAAAAAAAGTGTATCGGGACATCCCTAGTTACAACTAAATGTCCTGTGTTCTCAATTTTGCTCGAATGAAAGTATAAAAGTATTGGCATCAAAATTCATATCATGTAAGCCTAGAAAGTAAAAGTATGCCTACTCCAAGGTACAGTTGGAGGCCATCGATATTGTCCTTTTCCTTTTGCTGAGGTTTGCGTGATCTGCGCAAAAGGACAGTTAACCCATTTTGGGCGGGAACCCCTTTTGGTGTTTTAAACATTGTTATAATTTAGCTATTGAAAAATAGCAGATCTACAAGCTCATAGCGCGCCACCGAGTGGCGCGCTACGAGCTTGTAGGTCTGCTATTTTTGAAAAATCGTGAAAATATTTATTTCAGAAAACTGGAGGATTTAGAAGGATTTTTTTTTATTTTGAGGTCAGGCCTAAATGGGTCAAATGATAAGGGACAATATCGGTGGCACCCAACTGTATGATTTCTCTTTTTTCACAGCAACGCTCTGCAAAGACACACGGACACAAATGCACAGCAGCCATTTTGGAACGAACTCTTCCTACTAAGATGATACCAATTAAGGCTCTGTTCCATTTAGTGTACAGTGGAGTCCACTAGGTCAGTTGTTCTCAAACCTTTTCTTTTACTTCAAGGAACCATTTGTAAACTCTCAGAGTTACCACACCTGTACCGTACAGGTGTGGTAACTCAGAGAGTTTACAAAAGTGTCTCAAAGGGTCTCAAAGTGTCCTTGAGTGGGTTCCAAATGGCCCATTTGGCTCAAGTGTCCTTTGAGACCCACTGGTGTAGCAGAGTGTTTCCAGTGAGCCAGTGAACATGCACAATAGACTCTTTTTGACCAGAATGGAACAGCAGAGCCTTAATTAGTATAATTGCCAATTATATAATAATATACCAATTATGAATTGGTAACACCAAAAGGAAGTAGGGAAATGGCCCGTAAGTATAGGAAGAGTTATTCTATGTGTGCATATACCCTAATATATGTAACATATATCGTGACATTTCATAAACCTACACCCAGGACGATCTTCTTGTCGGAGTCGAAGCCGGCGGCGTAGATATGCGCGGTGTAGGGCGGGCTCCTCTGGCAGACGATGCGGCAGGCGAAGAAGAGCGCGAGATGCCGTTCTGAAACGATGTGTAGTCGATCACTGTGTTCGTCACCACAAAGTCAATGGGAGTCTGCGTGAACCGCCCGATCTGTTAGAGAGACAAACACACAAGGCAAGTAAGTAGTAAGAAAGTAACTGAACATGAAGATGAACATAAAAATTAAAACTGATAAAATAGCAGATCTGCTCACAAGCTCTGTGAGCGGTGTGCTCATTATGTGCAACACCACAGTCTACGTTTCTCAATGGTAGATTAATTAGTTATAATTGTATCAACTGGCTCTTCCATACAGATTGATAATATCACTTTTTATTAGCGGCACAGAGTGCCGCGCAACGAGCTTGTAGATCTGCTACTTCTGGGGGGAGGGGGGTCCCAGTGGAACAACATATTTTCAGATGGAGGTCGATGGCCAATTACATATAATTTTCAGGGTCCTTGACAAAAACATTTATGATTTAGAAGACATTTGTAGAATCTGGAATCATGAGTCCTAAATGGGTTAAAGTATGTAAACAACAACAACAACAGATTGCTCTATATATTCTGATAGTAATCAATGCTATACATCTATTCAGTAACAGCTTTCTCCACATCTCTCCATTTCTTTAGTGAACATAAAGTAATGGCCATTTTTCAATCAGGAGAGAGAACCCCACAATGAACATTATTTATCAGCTGCAATGTCAATGTTCCAGTTCCAATTATATCATGTTTTGTTCCTGTTTACTAAAGAGCTGGAGAGTCAGGGAGACCCCATTATTGAATGAACAAAACTATCAGAATATAGCGTATTATTTTAGCAGGGTATGTTTATTTTAATGACCAAAACACCAAGGTGAATTGGATCAGTGGTAACTAACATAGTATTCTTTAGTTATATATACTTTAAGTTAAAATGAATTGGTATATGTATGTAGGCCTATTGGTTATATTATCAAAGCCTACAATGTTTGTGTTTTGGAAATTATTTGGGGGCTCACTTGCAAAAAACAATGTATGCATTAGTATGGACAGTGGCGTGCACAGATAGACACTAGGGGGTGCTAGAGCACCCCCTGCCCTTTTGGCAATGTGCCCTTTTGGAAAAAAAAAGGAAAAAAAATCTATTTTTTTTCTTTTTCAAAAATAGCAGACCTACAAGCTCGTAGCGCGCCACTCGGTGGCGCGCTATGAGCTTGTAGATCTGCTATTTTTCAATAGCTAAAGCATAACATAATGCTAACACCAAAAGGGGTTCCCGCCCAAAATGGGTTAAGGCAACCGGCCGGTTCCACGGGCTGCACAAGGTGCCCTTTTTTTACTTGAGCACCTGCCCCTCTAAATGTCTGTGCACGCCACTGAGTATGGATCCTATACAGACCTGAAACATGTCCGTATTTCCGTCATGAGTGTATTCCACCACGACCGTGGTGACTGGGTCGACAGTGTAGGATATCCTGTGCGTGTCCATGGCGCTGAGAGACTATGGAACACAGAGAAGTTCACTGTTAGAAACCACCAGAAACTTCACCTCAATACTTGAATTAAAGCAATCGATATGCGCCTGCAGGTCTAATATTACTCAACTACAAGTAGAGGCTGCTCTGTCAAATGTGTACGTACACAAAATAATAATGTGAATGGTTAATAAAACAAAAAAGTATTTAAAAGACAAGGCATTGCTGTATTTAGCATTTAGTCATTTTGTCAACAAGCTCAGATCTACAAGCTCATAGCGCGGCACCGAGTGCCGCGCTACAAGCTTGTAGATCTGCTATTTGTTTCTTTGAATGTATATTCTTTCAGAGGGAACGTTTTTAACTCAACTCTTTGCTTCTGGGGGGGGGGTCCTGGAATAACATATTTTTAGATGGGGGTCGGCGGCCAAATACATGAAAATGTTTGAGAACGACTGACATAGAAACATATAAGGTTTTTCAGAAAACTTAGAAGGCAGCGGTGGCAGCGGTGGCCGAACGGTTTGCGGAGCGGTCTTGTTATCGGAAGGTCGCCAGTTCGAATCCCCGGACCGGCACGTTCAATTTACCACCGCTGAAGTGCCCTTGAGCAAGGCATTGAACCCCTACCATGAAATGTTCTATGAGCAGGGTCTGGCTGTAAACAAGCATCTCGAGCTTAGTCCATTCACCCTGGGTAAACATAGAACTTTGCTTTGCTTTGCTTTGCATTTGTAGAATTGTCCTCAGGTCTAAATGGGGTCCCAACTCTGACTACTTCCTCCACCAGTGACTGTACCTCAGCTGCCTGTGGCGTGCCGCCCACGTGCACAGTGCTTGGTTTCACACCGTTGGCCTCTGGTCTCTGGCACAGAGCGAAGTGGCTTTCGGTCCTGGCCTCGTCCCCCCCGCTGGGCAGGAGGCCATTGTACCTGTGAAGAGAAGATGAACCAGTGATGGGAGCGCTGGGGTTAATAAAGCAGGTTTTGCCACAAAGCTTCATTTCCGTTCAGATCTTTAGAATGACAAGTAACACATGGACAGCTAGTGCAGGGGTTCTCAACGTTTTTGGCCGGGGACCCCCGAAAATGCTTTGGCAACGTCTCGGGACCCCCGCCCCGCCCCCTCCCGACCCCCAATATAAATTGACTGCTACAATAACCTTAAACCATTTTGGGCGGGAACCCCTTTTGGTGTTTTAAGCATTGTTATAATTTAGCTATTGAAAAATAACAGATCTACAAGCTCAAAGCTTGTAGGTCTGCTATTTTTGAAAAATCGTGAAAAAAAAATTAAAAAACAAAATCTTTTTGAGATTTAGCCTCGACTCAGACTCAAAACTACTTCTTGTAAATTAAGTAATGCTGATGTTTAACAATAATTGAACTCTTGAGAGTGTAAAATGAAAGCACATCGGTTTCATTTTACACTCTTAAGTGGAGGTTATTCAGTTATTTTATTTTATTTTTTCCCCCTCTTTCCAATAAGGCTGCTGTGCATAGAGTATTTCGATGAATATTAATAAAGTAATAATTTCATACCCCAGGACAATGAGCTCCCCATATTTGACGGGGACTTTGATGGAAGCTGATGAGGCCTGTATCTTCTTGGTAACGAAGGAAGTCGATGAGGCCTCTAACTTCTTAGTAACTTCTTGGCACTGCGACATTGTTGTTGCTTCCTTCACCTGCTTCAAAGTCTAGTGGTTGTTGTTGCTGTCCTTTACGTCCCACTTCACCTGAGAACGCCACAAGAAAAAAACGCATGTAAGGTTTCATTGCAAAATGAGAGAACGTCCCTTAGACTGCTTAAGCACTGTATGCTGTATATACTCCGGTGTACGGCGAAAAATAGCCAATCTTCACGCCCACAACGTTTCTCATCCCGAAGCTTGAGTGCTTGTAAAACTAGATATTTTCGAACATTTTAGACATTTTTTAAATGCTATGACATGTTTTGAAAATCTCCCAAATGTCCAAACGGGACTTTTAAAGTGCATGGTTATTGTGTCACTTTTATAAAAGTCTGATGGTAAAACCCAACTGTAGATAATGTGGCACCTTGTGGTTGTTACTTGTTACTTAATAGCATAATTCTAAATGACATACCGTAATTATTCTGCAATATAAGCACTCTGTAGGCTATATCTTGTTATACTTCACCCCCACAAACAGAACAATTGGATTGAAGTTTATAAACCCAAAACTGGAGGCAGATTAAATAAGCGAAGCAATGATGCAAATGCCAATGGATACGTTTTACTTTTTCAACAATTGGTCCAAATCTTTCAAAGCAGATCTACAAGCTGATAACGCATCACAGCGCGAGGGATTGTGATCTTGAACATCATAATACATAGATCTGCAAAGTAACTTTTAAATGAAGTTTTCAAATAATTGTAGCAGAGTAAAATGTACAATATTGCCAAACCTGCGTGACACACAAGCCTGTAGACACACAAGCAACTTTAGTTTGTATTTCAGTTTGTATTTAGTTTGTATTTCAAATGTGAAGCAAAGCCTGCAGTGAAGCTATTAATTTACTTACATGTAAGTAACATGTAACTTACATGTACTGTTACATCAGTAGGAAAACGAGTTACAGTAAATAAAAGTTGACAGAGCGGTTTAGCATAAAATGTTGCCATTCATTCAGTAAAAAAACAAGACAATTCACATTACTTACTTGAATTATCTTGAGTAGGATATCCAACAATGGCTGGGTAGAAGAAACTAACAGCTTCTTAAAAGTAAGTCTTGTAATAATTATAGGTAACAGCTCATCCTTTCTGTCAAGTCCTGCAAGCCTCAATGTATTAACGGAGGTTCATGATGTGTTATATATGTGCTCTATCTCTCTGATTCAATCATTTACAGTTCTTTGATGTACAGCCTGATGATGAAAACCTTTTCAGCTGATTGTTGATTGATAATCAGCTTGTCAGCTCTCTCTCTCTCTCTCTCTCTCTCTCTCTCTCTCTCTCTCTCTCTCTCTCTCTCTCTCTCTCAATTCAAATCAGTTCAATTCAATGCAAAGGTGCATTATTGGCATGAGAAGAATATCAATATGTGTATATTGTCAAAGTGGAACAAAACAATAAAACAAATGCAGGTTGTACAATTATAACAAAGAATAAAACGAATGTGTAAAGTTGTAAACAGAGCTGTGTTAAATTGCAATTTATAGAACACTGTATCTTACGAAACCCTACAAATTGCGCACTTGGTGACAGTCCCCACACATCAATCCAGATTGATTGTTTATGAAAAGTACCTTATTTGCATTTGTTCTAAATGAATGTGTGATCTCCAGCCATTTGGATATTTGTAACCATTACACTCTGACAGAGCAGAATTGGAAATCATATCACAGTGTGATGGCAGACAAGAAATCTAAACTGAAGGTACATTTGTAAAACATGTGTTTTCATGGTGCATGCTATATGTCTCATGTGTAGGTTAATTGTAAGACCAAAAAAAGGATTAAGCTCTGATTGTGATAAACACTTCTTTAACTGTTAATTTTAATTATATTACTTAACTCCAGCTGATGCTCCTCCGGCCATCAGTCCAGCCCTTTGTCATTTTGTGCATCATTGCCATCAGTGTCATAAAAGGTAAGTTGTCTTTTAATATTTATGGTCCAATTGTGTTGTTATTATTGCTCCAACCACCACCCCGGCATCAACCTGTGGGCTTTAATACTGAATGAAGATGTTTAACATCCAAGATGTTCAGAAAAAGAGAAAATAGTATATCTACAAGTATCAAGGTGCATTTATTTGTCACTAATTTATACAAAGTACAAGCAGTAAAATGTTGTTGGGACTACGATCTCACATAATAACACCAGAAAGCTTTGCTGCGATTAAAACGAATGCTGCTGCGCATTGTCAGAAAGTGCACTTCGTTTGGCAGGTGTGAAGGCTCATTCGAATCCTAATGCGTATCAAAGAACCGCATTCTACTCCGAGCAAAAACGGGGGTTTCGCTTCGCTTCCAATCGCACTTGATTACGATTCGGTGCAGGTGTGAAGGCAAACCGCAGCAAATTAAATATGCAAGAATCCCAATTTCTCCGCCCATTCGCATTGAGTCTACCGAAGTATTAGGTGGGAATGTGACCTAAGACGCCTAAGGGCGAGAAGTGACCTTGAAGGTTGCGCTCACGCATCTGCCTCCCAGCAGATTGCTGGGTCAGCACTTGGCATGGGGGGGGGGTTATTGTAGGTAACAGCTCATCCGTTCTGTCAAGTCCTGCAAGCCTCAATGTATGAACGGAGGTTCATGATGTGTTATATATGTGCTCTATCTCTCTGATTCAATCATTTACAGTTATTTGATGTATACAGCCTGATGATGAAAACCTTTTCAGCTGATTGAGCCATTCTGACAATAATCAGCTTGATCAAAGCTGATTGTCAGCTGGTTCTCTCTCTCTCTCTCTCTCTCTCTCTCTCTCTCTCTCTCTCTCTCTCTCTCTCTCTCTCTCTCTCTCTCTCTCAATTCAAATCAGTTCAATTCAATGCAATGGTGCATTATTGGCATGAGAAGAATATCAATATGTGTATATTGTCAAAGCAAAAGTGGAACAAAACAATAAAACAAATGCAGGTTGTACAATAATATTATAACAAAGAATAAAACTAATGTGTAAAGTTTTAACAGAGCTGTGTTAAATTGCAATTTATAGAACACTGTATCTTATGAAACCCTACAAATTGTGCACTTGGTGACAGTCCCCACACATCAAACCAGATTGATTGTTTATGAAAAGTACCTTATTTGCATTTGTTCTAAATGAATGTGTGATCTCCAGCCATTTGGATATTTGTAACCATTACACTCTGACAAAGCAGAATTGGAAATCATATCACAGTGTGTACAGTGTACAGGGTTTGATGAGGTCAGATCAACATATGGAATGTCAGAACAAGTCAGCTCCATATATGGAGATCTAAGGGTGGTATAGCGGGGACATTCTCTTGAGTGTACAGTGTACCGGGCCTTAATTTTCGGTCCTGTTGATAACTCTAGTTTTCACCGGCTGCCGAGCGCGGTTGTACTGATAACTTTGGGACAGGCCCGTCTAGAGTTTGAATGGACAGGTATCAGTCAAAAGGGAGACATCGAAGAGGAAGGATGGGTGGGGAGAGATCAACATATGGAATGCCAGAACAGGTTCTGACATATATCCATATATGGAGATCTAAGGGTTTGAGGTTTGAGGTCAGATGTAGAGTTGCTGGCCAATATTGATGACAACTACAGGGCAGCGCTCTGTGGATTCGTCTAGTTTACTTGGCCAGCCTCGACATTTCTAACGGGTAAAAACTTTAGGGTACTCAAAATGTCCGGGTTCACCATGGGGCTCTATGGGCTGGCTAAGTATAGACTAATTGCGACAGCAGGTCGCATTTACTATATGACATCATCAGGGATCTCCATCCCTGATGATGTCACCATATATGGGGGCATTCCCATATATGGTCATGCCTGGGGTGACCAACCAACCAACCAAACAAACAAACAACACACTGGCGGGAAATGCACAATAATAGGCTATATTAAAGGAAGCGTCATCAAAGTGATTAACATTTGAATTGATTAACATTTACTAATTATTTTGTTAGAAATTGATTATTTTTTACTCATTATTTGATTTAAATTGATTAACATTTACACATTATTTGTTAGAAATTGATTATTTTTACTCATCATTTCTTTGAAATTGATTTATTTTTTCTTACTATTTCCTTGAAATTGAGTATTTTTTACTAATTGTGTGATTATAATTGATTTACATTTATAATGTTTTTCTTTGAAATTGATTGTTTTAATTGATATCACATTACTTTAAATCTATTATGAATGTCACTTTTGTTACCATAGTTTATATATGTATAATCTGCTCAATACATCAAGTATATATATATATATACACATACATACATATATGGTAACAAAAGTGACATTCATAAAAGATTTAAAGTAATGTGATATCAATTAAAACTACATTTCAAAGAAAAATATTATAAATGTAAATCACTTATAATCACACAATTAGTAAAAAATACTCAATTTCAAGGAAATAGTAAGTAAAAATAAATCAATTTCAAAGAAATGATGAGTAAAAGATAATCAATTTCTAACAAATACTTTGTAAATGTTAATCAATTTCAATCAAATAATGAGTAAAGAATAATCAATTTTAAACAAATAATTAGTCAATTTAAATCAATTTCAATCCAATAATGAGTAAAAAAGAATACATTTCTAACAAATAATTAGTAAATGTTAATCAATTTCAATCAGATTCCAGTCAAATTATGAGTAGAAAATAATCAATTTCAAAGAATAATATCTACAAATATCTAGTAAATATAACTCATTTTTCAGAGCTTGAATTCTATTCAATGTTATTAGATGTCACACTGTTGCCACAATTTTATTGAGTAAAACCTAGTCAGACTTTTTACGGTGTATGACATAATATGTCACCATATATGGGGGCATTCCCATATATGGTCATGCCTGGGGTGACCAACCAACCAACCAAACAACACACTGGCGGGAAATGCACAATAATAGGCTATATTAAAGGAAGCGTCATCAAAGTGTCCCATGTTTTGTGCTTGTGTATATTGGCTAGCACGCGTACAACAGGGTTAGGGCTCGTACGCACACTGCACAATATTTACTCCGATTATGCTGTCGGGAAGCATTTCTGGCGCACGCCGACAAAACCCTCGATCTGACGCAAGATCGGGCTTTGATCAACAAGGTTTTGCTCGCTGTGTGTGAAAGGAGAACGCCTTTGCCGACGCCTTCCCGAGCGTTTCTGAATATCTAGCTGTCCGCAGCTTCTTTTTCCGGGTTTTTAGACAGCTGGTGGATGGAAAAGAAGCTCCACCTCCGCGGATGACTGCCACGGAGGAGAGCGTTTCCGGGAATCTGGCCGTCGCGGCACTCGTCCGCGGAGGTGGAGCTTAATTTCCATCCGCACCAGCTGTCTAAAAACCCGGAAAAGAAGCTGTCCGACAGCCGAAAACGTCTGCGGCTCTTTAGTAAGTCTGGCAGCACCTAAAGAGAGAGAGAGAGACGCAGGCTACGTCCTGTCGGTCTCGCGCATGTATCGCGGGATCCTGCACCCATACGTGAGACGTCAAAATGAATTGGAATAAAAAAAAAATGTAGCCTATGTATCGGGTCTGGATCGCATCGTCTTGCAGTGTGTGATCCCTAGTCGGTGATCAATCGTTTAGTATGAAAACCACAAATGACAGCCGATTTAAAAAAAGACTCTGTAGTGTCTATAGTGTGAAATACATAACGATCTGATGACTCGCCGACAAGTCCTACAATGTGTAGGGGCCATTACTGAATGAGTTGCACCCATTAAAACCGGGAAAGAAACTGACATTGTAGAATTTTACGTTGACTATTAAAAAAGAGCCGATCTACAAGCTCATAGCGCGCCACTTTGTACCGTGATAAGCGCTTGTAGATCTGCTATTTCTGAAAAATCTTGAACATTTATGCAAATTTTTGAATATATTTCTAAAGCAAACTTAAAAAAAAAAATTTAACCGTTAAAATTTTGAGTTACGAGGGACGGCAGCCAAATATTTTATTCTGGGTGTCCTTAAACATGAGAACGTTTGCGCGCCACTGTTTTCTTTTCTTTTTTCTTTCTCTTTTTTTTTATCATAAATTATTTGCGGACTTAGATGACATTTGTAGAATCTGCCTCAGGTCTTAATTAATGGGTTAAAGTCTGTAAGAGAACAAATAACCACAGCATGATCCTGACCAGAGTCGTCCCACAGTTCCATGCGATGCCAACATTGTATTGAACTGTACACGTCCGGATCCCCCTGCTCTCCTGGAGGCTCTGGAACCCGTCTTCAACCTGAGCGCCATACGGCCCGTCCTGAACTCCAACACGCCCACCAATGTCACCACGTACTTCACCCTGTACGGCATCCTCGGTGTGGTACGTCCTGTTGCAATGGTATAAAGTAACTACGTAGGCCTACATTTATTTGAAAGGATCCCTGGCCAATAAGACAAATTTACCGTACACTACTTGCCCACTACTTGCCCTCTATAACTAAAAAAATCACACCTGTGTGAACTGAGTGGTGCAAGGTCTTATATAGCCTGATCAGCTGTGGTCTGACGTAATGTCAGTGACCATATAGTAACCATGCTCATTTTTTGAGTGGTGTAAACCACTCCTACAACTGGCTTTTGTGTGCAGAAAAAATGACCATGGTTGCTATGTTCAAAATAATTTCTGACGTAATTAAATCACACCCGGGTGAACAGGGTGAACATAGCAACCGTGGTCATTTTCTCTGCGCACATTACGTCAGACATGATTTCATTACCTTACACCACTCAGTTCACACGGGTGTGATTTTTTTGGGTACAGGGGTACAGGTACACAAACATAGATACAGACAAAGCTGGTTGTTGGAGTGGTTTGCACCACTCAAAAAAATAATTCACCCGTGTGAAGTGAGGGGCACTAATATATTAAAGTCTAACTCATGTTGCTATGATTAGGTGATGTAATGGTGATGTAAAACAAACGGTGTCAAAACAAACATTACATTCTCTTTATTGTTAATGGGATTTAATGTTTGTGTTAGGGACAAAACAAACATTAATTTCTCTTCATTGTCAATGGCGTTTTTAAAACAAACATTGAACTAAAAACAAACACTAAAACCTGTATATAGGAGGCCCTCAATAAAAAATAAAAACACCTTAAATATTGTATTTCTTTCATAATCTTTCACTCAATAGGAACTGCTCCTGTCGCAAGTTGATGATGTCATATGTATATGCTTGCTAGCCCCTCCTTTGTCCAGCTTTTGGTGTGTGTGCACAAACATTGTCACACACAAACATTAAATTCCCATTGATAATGAATGGCCAATTTTACGTCATAGTATCTGATGTCATAGTGTACGTCATGATGATGCACGATGATAAGAGTGGGGGCACTTTTTATTCTCATTTTCTTAGTAATTTGAGTACTGTTCCTTCAGTCAAAATCATCAGTCGGCTTCACCTTTATTGTCCAGGCAGGGTCCGCTACATCAGTCATGGTTTTGTCTTTCATTTAATTGTGATGCAAAGCCGTCTAAAAGTGACACAATGTGACTTCATTTCTGTAAAATACTAGGTCCTTATTATGAAAAAAACATATATTTCTTAATACTTCTGATTATTTTCTGTTTAATTAAAAAACAGGATGAAAAGGCTCAACTTCTGACTACATACATCTGGTTCACTGCTGTGAGTATTTTATCTTAATTGCAAGCAATTACTTATTTCTAATTAGTGGTACTTAATCTATTTCCACTGTTGTCTACATTCTGACAACAGTGCGAAACTGTCCAATACTCAGTAATGACAACACAAATACTCTGCATTGTCAATGACTTGCATTATTAAACCAGCATTAATATTACCTTACTGCATTCCTGCTTTGTGTAGGCTGCAGCACAATATTAAATTACACTGGTATATGTTCTTCTAGTATTGGGAGAATGAGTTCTTCAGCTGGGACCCGGTCCAGTGTGGCACTGAGAGGATCAATCTACCCCACAACAAGTTTTGGATACCAGATGTAGTGATCAACGAAATGTGAGTTCTTTTACATGATTGTCTCTTAAATGTTTTTTTTTGTGGCTTTCGCCTTTATTTTATATTTTTATGGAGGGACAGACAGTAGGCTGACAGGAAATGGGGAGAGAGATGGGGGGAAGACATGCAGTAAAGGCCGTCGGGATCGGGAGTCGAACCTGCCGCACACTGCCAGACTGGATTACCAGCCAAGGTGCCTGGACCACTGAGCCATGGCCACATGATTGTCTCTTAACAAGTTGTTCCGACACCAATAACAGCCGGGACAACACTCCACACGTACCAGACTTCTCCCTTCTGGCTCCAAGACTATGGAATTAACTTCCCATTGCAATCAGAACTGCAGACTCACTCCTATTCCTCCGCCATAGTCTGAAAAAACACGTCTTTGAAGTTCAGACTTCACCTTAGCCCGTAGCACTTGGACACAAGGAATGACTGAAATGAAATGAAATTATTACTATATTTACCCAGGGTATCTGGGCTAAGCTCAAGAACTTGTTTCCAGCCAGGCCCTGCTCATAGAACATTTCATCGTAGTGGTTCAATGCCTTGTTCAAGGGCACTTCAGTGGTGGTAATTTTAACGTGTCGGACCGCTGATTTGAACTGGCAACCTTCCAGTATCAAGACCGCTCCGCAATCCGTTCGGCCACCGCTGCCACAAACTTTGATAAGACTTTACAAAAAGGTCATTGCTGTATGACACCAGTCTATTCGCACCAGAGATGAACCTGTGAGTCAAGTGCTGGGAGCTGATTTTAGGTGTGTTGACAGAGAAAAAAAGATCAAATGGTGGAAGATGAAGAAAGAACAATGGCTGTATGGAGTTCAGGGAGGAGATAAGAATGTCCGCCAGAGTCATGAAGGAAGTAAGCAGGAGCGGAATCGGTGGCACTGATGAGAAGGAGGCACAGCTGGAGGTGGCAGAATTGAGGATGCTATGGTTCTCATTAGGAGTGACAAGGACTGACTAAATTAGAGGATCAGCACAAGTCGGAACGTTTGGTGATAAAGCAAGAGTTAGGTTGAGATGGTTTGGACATGTGAAAAGGAGGGATGAAGGGTACATTGGGAGAAGGATGCTGAAGATGTAGCTGCCAGGTAAGAGGAGAAGAGGAAGGAAAAGTAGGAGGTTTTCAGGATTCTGTGAGAGATGACATGCAGGTGGCAGGTTAGAGGGCAGGTCAGAGGAAGACGTAGAACACAGAACCATGTATGGTCCAGCCCTATGGAATGAAAAGTATTTTAACACACAGCACATGTATTTCATACTAGGGCATCATCAACATCATCAACTTGGGACGGGAGTGTGGTCCCTATTGAGTGAATGAACTATTTATAAAATAATTCAAATATTTAAGGTGTTTTTAGTTAATTATTATATTTTATATAGGGCAAGTATTAAATGTATTAAGGCATATGTGTCTTATTATACAGGGAGTTTTTCTATAATGGTTGTATGGTGTGTTTTTAAATTATTATGTTATATATGGTAACTATACAAAGATATTTTATTTTGGCGACCATCTTACGAGTGGCCCGGTTTCCTAAATTGAAGAGTGATCTCTAATAACAATAGATGATTTGTACCAAATTCCCCGTTTGCGCCACCATTTGAATGATTTTCCTGAAATATTGTTGTTATCGGCTTCACTTCTTAGTTCTTGGCATGTTTTTAAATGTATTAATTTAGCGGGAGTTAACTCCCGTTTGCAAATGTTCAGAAACATACTATGGGAGTGCTATTTGGTGATTAACATCACAAAGCCAAAGATAGCCCATGCTGAAATGCAAAATCAGTCTTATTTTGGTGGCCATCTTGAAATAAATGGCCGCCATCTTTGATTTTCAAGTGGCTCAGTTTCTTAAGTGGAAGAGTGACCTTCAAAGATGATTTGTACCTAAATTCACGCTTGTATCACCATTTGTGCGATTCTCCAAAAATATGGCTGTTAACCGCTGGTACGCTGTACTTCTGCTTTGTCCCGGTCTTGCAGCATGGATGAGAATAACGCCCCGTCTGTCCCCTACGTTACTGCCTTTCATTACGGCAAGATAAGAGAGGACCTGCCCATGAGGGTAGTCAGCTCCTGCCGCCTTGACATCTACACCTTCCCCTTTGATGTCCAGAACTGCACTCTCACCTTCAACTCCAACACATACCGAGGTGCACCGTTGCTCAGGAAGTGCTCCTCCTCAGCACCCAAATATCACATTTATTTTTGTTTCAGATTCAAATAGGGCTTGTTTTTCCCCCCACATGTACTTTGAATACTAGTAATAATGGATAATAATGAATAATGGACATATAGGTATGTATAATGCCATATGACGCTGTAATATGATCAAGTAGGGTGTTAATTTGGAAAAAAAAGAAGTGAAACACAAATAGATACCATACGGAGATGTAACAGGAGCAAATTATAATTGACTGTTTAATCTTCTTATTTCCTTGCCTAATCATTCATTTGGTCCCTCTTCTGCTCTCAGAGAATGAGGTGAAAATGAAACTTGGGGATCGAGTGGAAGACATTCTGGAGCGTTCCAAAGAGGTGATGACAACCATGGGAGAGTGGGAGCTGATGAACATCACATATACTGAACATGACACATGTTTTCAGATTTTTGGATGCTTTGATGGGCTTGCATTCCATGTACGTTTAAATATTTTTAATTATAGCTTTTTTCCCCTCCAATGTTGTCCTTATCGCAATTCATTCGTCCCCATAGACATGATTTGTCACTGCTTATCCTCGACTCACCTGCCAGTGAGGAGCCCATAAAAAGGGAGGGTGTACTGTAGAGCTGCTATATGCATGTATATATGCATATATATATATATATATATATATATATATATATATATATACTCTATATACTATAGTGTGTGCCGCTAACCATATAAGGAGTTCCTCCCTGTCCCCAGTTAACCCCTGGGGCAAAACAAAAACCCTGTAGGTTTCGTTTTTGGCTAGAGGGCCCAGCCTTCATCCAATTAGGATGAGAGGGGCCTTCCTCCAATCACGGTCGAGTGGGGGCGGGCCATGGTGATGTTGGCCTGTTGCACGCCCTACCTACGTCTACGCTGTAGACGGTATGATTTGTTTTGGGCGGATGTTTCGGGATTTCGCCGGAAGTACCGCTCAAGGGAATTAATCAGTTTACATTCTCCGAGTATGAAGTGTTGTGATTTGTCGAAAGAATATCGTATCCGGGGGAAATGCATCTGACGGATGTTTGGGCCGACACTTCCGCCGATACCGTCTCTGCCTTAGGTCGTGACCAGGCTTTTCTCTTCGCAGATGAGTAAAAAATCTAGTTCAATAAAATGCTTCTTGTCCCGTAGATCCAGCTGAGGCGCAGGGCTGGTCTCTACGTGGTGAACCTCATCCTTCCCAGCTGCTTCCTCATCACAGTGGACCTCTTCAGCTTCCTGCTTCCTCCTCAGAGCTCCGACCGTTCCTCCTTCAAGATGACCCTCATCCTGGGCTACACCGTCTTCCTGCTCATGATGAACGACCTGCTGCCCAGCACTGGAAACGCCATACCTCTCATAAGTTAGTAATACAAGCTATCCAGACGCAAAGGCCGGAGGGCGTGTGTGTGTGTGTGTGTGTGTATGTGTGTGTGTTCTAAATTCTGTTCACTGTCTGCACAGATACAGGAGACGATGCTTCCTGTATCTTCAAACACTTGTTCTACTACTACTGTTTGTGTTCAAGAATGTCTTCCTAAATGTGAACACAAATAAAGCTGTTAAATGCGTGCGTGGGTGCGTGGCACAAGGACTTCATGTAATTTCCTCCTGGAGAATGACTTACACAAATCACACAGGTGATTCGGCTACTAGAGAAGGACATGGTTCCTAAATCGCTTAACAACGCTGTCTAGTCTGTTATCAAACAGATAGCCTTAAAGGGGCATTCCACTCATTTTCAACATTTTACTATGTCATTAATATACCTTAGAGCTGCTGTGTGGAAATAATAAAAAAGTCCCCCCATTCTGTGTTTCCTAGAACTGTAAGTATGAAAAAAATCATTAACATCATCAAGATGTGTTTCACCATGTTAATGAGTTTTTTTCAGATCTCCAGTTCTAGGAAACACAGAATGGGGGGGATGTTTTTTATTATTTTCACACAACAGCTCTAAGGTATATTAATGACATAGTAAAATGTTGAAAATGAGTGGAATGCCCCTTAAGTGTTATTTTTCTGTTTGAGCCTTCAGATGTGCTAGCTATGAGAACAATGCTACAGTATGTTGGACTTCCAGATGCAGTAAGGTCAGGTGTAACACTCTGCTCTACTTCTCTCCCTTTTCTCTGTCTCTTCCCAGATGTGTTCTTCTGTCTCTGCATGGCTCTGATGGTGGCCAGCCTACTAGAGACCATCCTCATCACCAATCTCCTGTGTGACTCCAGTTGGAACCTCACTCCGGTCCCCCGCTGGGTCCAGGTGTTGGTCCTACATACGCTGGGCTCTCTCGTAGGCCTTCCTCCAAAGCCCAAAGGAAAAACTAACTCAGGTATGGACATACTGTGGTTTAAGGTATATAATAATAATAATAATAATTAGGGCCGGGACTTTAACGCGTTAATTGAGATTAATTAACTACAGAAAAATTAACGCGTTAAAAAAATTAACGCATTTAATCGCACCTTTTTTTTCACGGCGGAACGTTTCTCACTGGGCGCATTTCTAGTACTGAATAGGCTCTGCATGCCTTGCACTGCTTGCAGGGGGAGGAGCAGCCCCCCCCCTGCATGCCTTGCACTGCTTGCAGGGGGAGGAGCAGCCCCCCCCCCCCTCGCAGCAGCAGCAGTCCATTTTCACTCTACACTTACAGCTCCGTCAGACAACAACACCACCCAAACGAGAAACGAATCGAATGAAGAAGCCGCTTATATCGCTTTTGCTCCGTGGATGGGGCATTTAGATTTAAAAGCTATCGGATGGACGCGTGGATAGCAGCATGGTTGTGTGCAATGTAAAGGATCCATAAGCCATATGACCAATGTTAGCTCCATGCTAGCTGCTTCAGCTTAGCATGTCTCGCACTGAGTAGAGGCTTGCAGAGGCTCGCAGAGATTTCACCACAGCACGAAGCTGTCAAGCTGTCCTCGATGCGAAACATACTGAAGCAGCAAGTGTGAAAGTCCGTGGTCAGACAATGTTCTGCCCCAACCCCATGTGAAATGCATTCCCCAGCTAGTTCATTCCACCGTTTTTTATTTTATTCCTTTGTCTAAGTGTTTCCCCCCTAATAATGCCCCACCATGCAAAGCACATTTGAGTATTCATAGACACTTTATATAGGCACTTGCTGCACTTGTTTATCTGTTGAAAAAAAAGTTGTATTGCTTAAAGGGGAATACCACTCATTTTCAACATTTTTCTATGGAGTTGTGTGGAAAACTGGAAATAATAAAAAGTCACCTCATTTTGTGTTGCCTAGAACTGGAGGTCTGACAAAAAACTAACAATATGAAGTACAGCTTTGTGATGTCACTGAGATGTACTTGTTACTGTCACTGATTTTTTTTCAGACCTCCAGTTCTAGGCAACACAGAATGGGGTGACCTTTTTATTATTTATTATTATTAACAGCTCTAAGGTATATTAATGACAGTAAAATGTTGAAAATTAGTGGTATCCTGTAGTCACTATTCATTGATTCACTAGTATACCAAAATCCATTTGAAAAAATAGCTTTCTCACTGTTCTCGGGTCAAATAATGATATGCGATTAAAATGCGATTAATCGAGATTAATTAACTACAAAGCCTCTGATTAATTAGATTAAAAATTTTAATCGAGTCCCAGCTCTAATAATAATAATAATAAGGTATATAGGCCTAATAATAATTTATTTCACAGACCCAAGTCCACATTTCTATACATCTGATTATGTTACAATTACATCCTCAATGGAACGGAGATGTTGACACACTCTTCTTATAAAAACAACAAGTTACAGAAATGTCAGGAAAATAGCATGTCGTTGAGCAAACATGCACTGAAGGAGTAGCCTATATTGGCCAGATGATGTCAGTTCAGAACTTTGCCGTTTTTATACACCCAGTTCACTCAAAGTCAGATCTATTTAACTCCCAGGGCCATGCCAGGCTATTTTACGTTATATGAATACCTCTTTCCTAGAAGTGAAAGCTTGCCCTCTGGTGGCGGTGGAGGGCAAGGCTGATGAGCAAGCTCCAGAGGCTCAGGGACCAGAGGTAGAGGATAAGGCCCTGCTGGAGCAGCTGAGGAGTCTGGGTAAAGACCTCCAGGCCATCCGCCTCCAGGTGGAGCAGCAGCTGACAGGGAACCAGAGCTCTGAGGAGTGGCTCCAGGTGGGTTTCATCATTGACCGCCTGCTCTTCATCTTCTACATCATCTTCATATCAGTCAGCTTCATCACCATCATCGGTATCTGGGCCAGCTCATACGCAGCTGATATGTCAAGATAACCACTGTTTGTTAAAAGACTCCATTATTGTAGACCAGGAGTCTTCAACATTTTTGCAGGCCAAGGTGAGAGAGAAAGAGATGAAGCAGGGCCCCACGGGCCCCACTACGAATTTAATTCATGTTAAATCTATGTAACGATTCAAACCCTCGTTACTTTGTAAACTTGACCTTTGGCTATATGTACTTTGTCTGCTCTTATTTCCCCCCCTAACCTAGTGTTAATTAAGTGGTTCATGTAAAAATAAAAACAACATCCCTCTATCAAAGCTTTGGCGACCCTCCTGCCTCCTGCAATATCTGTGAGGACTCCCTAGGGGTCCCGCGCCCCGTGTTGAAGACCCTATGCCAACAAAACGCCCTACCAACAGCCAGACATGCAAATCCCTTGACTCTTTCAAAACTGCTCTCAAAGGGCACCCTTGGACGGCTGCAATTCGAAACTGGCCCTCGTAAAATCGGAATCCCCCCCCACCCCATTTCCCCCTTACTGTATGTTTCTTTTCCCTTTTTACCTCCTTACATGATTTCCTGTTTTTTTAATAGACGTGTATATTTGTAGTGTATCTCTCTAAATGTTCTGATGAATTGAAAAAGGTTAAAAACAAGTGTAATGCTTTATCAGTGTGTTGTCCACCGTAACAGTCTTTATTGAGTTGTGCTTTCTTGTGAAATGTACCCATTCTGCAAACTGTTAATAAATACTTCAATCAATCAATGAAACCCCTCTTGTAGACATTGACATAAATGTTTGTTGAACTTGATCAATAGTTTTGTGTTTCTTTATGTGAAGGCTTTGTTCGCTGGAATTTTACTTATCACAATTGGACACACAATGGTGGGTGTGTGTGTGTGTGTGTGTGTGTGTGTGTGTGTGCTGTATATTTGTATGTCATTACATTTTCAGATGAATTGAATATGGAGTACCCCAATGTAAACAAGCCATAGGCTTTCTTGGATTTTAAATCCTCTTAGCAGAACTTGTATTGAGCTGTACTTTCCTGTGCTTTATTTTTGTTAAAGTATCCAATCAACAACTCTACCGCCACTAGAGGGCAGGCTTTCCCTCTATATGAGGAGAGCAGAACAACATGGCAGTGTAATGATCTTTGACTGTTTATATTAATTTGCGATAATAATAACGATTCTTCAGTACTAGTATTATTGACTGTTCTGATAATCATATCTATGAGGGATGTGACATTTAATAAAAATTTTAAGCAACTGGGTGTACAGTTAAAGCTGCTATAAGCAATAATATGTCAAAATTGTAATGACTTTTTTATTTTATTTGTATTCAGACAGCCAGCAATGGGTAGAACACTCCCAAAAAATGTAGTCTCTGTGACACATCTAGGGGCCACGTGCATTCAAATATTTTCTTGGAAGCTTTGTCATCGGTCGATTTGCCTGTCTGCTTCCTGATTACCGGGTTTTTTTTCCGACCAATTGACAAAGCACGCAGACCTCTAAGCTCACAACAGTCACATCCGCCATGCAATGTGAGCTTGTATATCAGCTGTTCTCTGCGTGCAATACTGTTGCGCAATGAAGTAGGCCTATAAATGTCTCTAGGGTGCACCTCACTAGCCAACACACTGAATTAACTGAAACCAGCGCTCCCCCAAAACAACAGGTTTGGAGATCTGTTGGAAATTGATTACATGAAACAGTCACCCATGCGACCAGTCTCAATGTTTGTAAACAAAATAATAATTGGTTTATAGTGCCCACCTATCCTGTATATTGTAAAATATATCACTTCAGTAGATGGCGGTAATGCAACGCCAATGGACGACGCTGCTGTCTGAGCTACACTCTCACAATAAAGTAAACCCAGCTAAAACTACAACTTTGGAAACAAAAATGCTTGGTGTGAGAATATTTACAAAGGCCAGTGGGCAACTATAGTTGCATGGTTTAATCCCATAAATCACAGCGCCCAATGCAGCACCAAATAACCTATTGTACGTGTAGACAGTAGTTTTATTACCCATGCAAATGTATCACAAAAATATTTGTGAAAATACATTCTCCATCGTATCGAGACTATCTCTCCACCCAACATATTTCATATGTATGGGGAATGACCCCATGCACCTCACTTGTGACGTGGATATCTCACACCAGTCGTACTGGCACGCACTTGTCTATAAGCGTGCGTGATTACACTGATTTTTTTTTATCTCCACTGAGCAGTCCAAGACGTGGTCTTCTCGACAGAAGTGTAGAGCAAGTTATCAGCAATAACTGAATCTTTCGAAACCTTTTGAAAACTGACGAGTTTTGGCAGCCAAATTAATCCACTGCAGGGTGCAGGTTAGAGAGCTGGGGATCTGAAGGTGCGTACAGTATGTAGCAGAGTTCTCACAAACTCAGCCTGATGGCCAAATAGTCTAATATCTCCCCCTCTCCACCTATCCCTTTGGCTTAGTGGTTAAGATGTTGGCTTTCCATGTGGGAGCCCATGGGTATGAATCCCAGGCGGTACACTTACATATCGTAAGTAGGCCAATATCAAATTGTAGTCAGACCGGGCATCACAGGTGTTTGTGTGTCAGCCAAAATTCAAACCAAGGCCTACATTTGACATCACCAAACCGACACAAATAGCAGCACTGCACATGTAAGTTAAAGTTTGGGAAAAAAAAATCACACCCGTGTGAACTGAGTGGTGTAAGGTCTTATATAGACTGATCAGCTGTGGTCTGACGTAATGTCTGACGTAATGAAATCACACCCGTGTGAACTGGGTGACCATAGCAACCGTGCTCATTTTTTGAGCACAGACAGACAGACACGTAAACTAACAAAGCCAGTCGTAGGAGTGGTTTACACCACTCAACAATGTTGCACAGAGCCTCCAACCTAAAGCATCATCCACTATGTGGTGATGGTGACTGACAACAATGTTAGCTTTATAAACTGTGCACTGTGGCCTGTATGAAATAATGTAAATTACAACTTTTATGAGTATGAGTATGATTGATATGACTCTGCCTCCTCCTTGTCACACCCTGCTTCACAACATGAAGCCTTTCTTTTGTCCCAATCTGTCACTTTTCAGGATTCTAATTAAAAAGTAGCAGATCTACAAGCTCAAAATGCAGATTGGTGCCGCATTTCGACCTTGTACATCTGCTACTTTTGATGCTTTTGTGTGATTGCTTTAGTAAAAAACAAGAAAATCACACCCGTGTGAAGTGGTCGGGCCGGTTCCGGCGTGCTGCCCCGTGTCCAAAACGGTTGAGAAATGACAGAGTTACCGTGTGCCGGTCCCTCTACTGTACTGTACTGTACTGTACTGTACTGTACTGTACTGTACTGTACTGTACTGTACTGTACTGTACTGTACTGTACTGTACTGTACTGTACTGTCACTGTACTGTACTGGCACACTCAAAATCATTGTTTGTGTGTGTGTTACAGAGCACTCCAAAGTGTCACTGGTGGTGCCTCCCTGGCACCTCCCTGGCACCACGTATTTGGTGGTACCACTTTGTTCCATGATGTCACCAGGAGATGGCAGCAGAGAGCTAATGTTCTAACGAATGGTCACACAAAGGCATTTTGTGTGGGGGCAGAAAGAGAGAGAGAGAGAGAGAGAGAGAGAGATAGAGAGAGAGAGAGAGACAGAGAGAGATCCACTGATCTATATTGTGGTATACACTAATCAGTGATCATGATTTTTTTTTCAGCTTTCTTATTTTTTTGAGCTCTTTGGATGCAAGAGAATATAGAGTATTTTAATTCATATTTATAAAAACGAATATAGCCTAATAAAAAAAAGCTATACAAAACTGTGTTTATCACATTTAACAATTAGACAAATGAAAACAATGTATTATTGGTGGAATCTAACTCAGGTATCCTAATGAGTATATGTGTTTATAATGCTTTAAATAAAACATAGTATATTACATATATAAGCCAAATCTTTCCCAGGGTGGCCCCCAGACGGTCCAGACGATGGCTTCTTTTCAAAGACTCACACCCGTGTGAACTGGGTGACCATAGCAACCGTGCTCATTTTTTGAGCACAGACAGACAGACACGTAAACTAACAAAGCCAGTCGTAGGAGTGGTTTACACCACTCAACAATGTTGCACAGAGCCTCCAACCTAAAGCATCATCCACTATGTGGTGATGGTGACTGACAACAATGTTAGCTTTATAAACTGTGCACTGTGGCCTGTATGAAATAATGTAAATTACAACTTTTATGAGTATGAGTATGATTGATATGACTCTGCCTCCTCCTTGTCACACCCTGCTTCACAACATGAAGCCTTTCTTTTGTCCCAATCTGTCACTTTTCAGGATTCTAATTAAAAAGTAGCAGATCTACAAGCTCAAAATGCAGATTGGTGCCGCATTTCGACCTTGTACATCTGCTACTTTTGATGCTTTTGTGTGATTGCTTTAGTAAAAAACAAGAAAATCACACCCGTGTGAAGTGGTCGGGCCGGTTCCGGCGTGCTGCCCCGTGTCCAAAACGGTTGAGAAATGACAGAGTTACCGTGTGCCGGTCCCTCTACTGTACTGTACTGTACTGTACTGTACTGTACTGTACTGTACTGTACTGTACTGTACTGTACTGTACTGTACTGGCACACTCAAAATCATTGTTTGTGTGTGTGTTACAGAGCACTCCAAAGTGTCACTGGTGGTGCCTCCCTGGCACCTCCCTGGCACCACGTATTTGGTGGTACCACTTTGTTCCATGATGTCACCAGGAGATGGCAGCAGAGAGCTAATGTTCTAACGAATGGTCACACAAAGGCATTTTGTGTGGGGGCAGAAAGAGAGAGAGAGAGAGAGAGAGAGAGAGAGATAGAGAGAGAGAGAGAGACAGAGAGAGATCCACTGATCTATATTGTGGTATACACTAATCAGTGATCATGATTTTTTTTTCAGCTTTCTTATTTTTTTGAGCTCTTTGGATGCAAGAGAATATAGAGTATTTTAATTCATATTTATAAAAACGAATATAGCCTAATAAAAAAAAGCTATACAAAACTGTGTTTATCACATTTAACAATTAGACAAATGAAAACAATGTATTATTGGTGGAATCTAACTCAGGTATCCTAATGAGTATATGTGTTTATAATGCTTTAAATAAAACATAGTATATTACATATATAAGCCAAATCTTTCCCAGGGTGGCCCCCAGACGGTCCAGACGATGGCTTCTTTTCAAAGACTCAGAAAGTCCTGCAAGCAGGCTAAAAAGGGAAAAAAACTAAAAAAGGAAACACAATTAGGATTTAGTTTATCTAAACAAACAAACACAATTCAATGTCTATTCAAAACCGCTCAATACTAAGTCTACGCTTATCACCGGAATGCCTTGATGAATTGAATACACAGCTAGAGCATTAATGGGGAAAAACTAAAGTCTATATATTTTTTCTTACCTGTTATAATGTTTATGTCGGCCGAAGCAATGCATGACGACCTGCTCCTATGCTGTTGAGCAGAAGATAGAAGCACATTCGTTTGATTTCAGGAAACGCATTTCCTGTGAAGGAATACACACAAACATTAGGATTTATTTAGTTGTTTAAACAAACACAATTCAAAAGTCTAATCTTATCACCGGAAATTCCCCTCCCCTCAATGCCTTTATGAATTAAATACACAGGACACTTATGGGGGGAAAAAATAAACAAAAGTCTATATATTTTCTTACCTGTTATAATATGACACCATCTATGTCGGGGAGAGAGTTGATACTGTTGAGGAGAAGTTAGAAGGAGTTAGAAGTAGCATTTCCTGGCATCCCATTGTCTCTTAACTCACATGAAAACCTCCCCCACTGACCTCCAACAGGTTGGTGCTGTGTGTGTGTGTGTGTGTGTGTGTGTGTGTGTGTGTGTGTGTGTGTGTGTGTGTGTGTGTGTGTGTGTGTGTGTGTGTGTGTGTGTGTGTGTGTGTGTTTGTTTTCCTTGTCTGCTAACTTACCTGTTAAAACCTCTGGAACCCGTCATAAATGCAAAATGATGTGAAGAACAAACTGTTGAAGAGAAGAAGCATAGTTGATTTCTAGAAGGGCTTAAATAAACTTAATACATGTACAGAGCTTTTTCTTTTCTTTCAAAAAAACGAATAATCAGACAACTCAGACATGTAATTGATGAATGCAAGTTATATAATCAGTTACTTTGGAAAAACAAACAAACAAAACAAGCACAATATTGTATCCTACTAACAATTTAGAAATACATGATCTAGGCTAGAAGCTTAGCTTACCTTCATTCAAGTCAGTCTGAGTCAACTGATTTTCATCCGGCTGGCTGGCACTGCTGGCAGTTAAGATTTCAAAGTCAAAAGCATGATAACCTGATTGGCCAAACTGAGAAGGAAATTCATTGGCTGTGCATGGCTTTGTTTACAATGTTTCTATATTTAAATAAACTACATTACATTTGACCGTAGGCTACATTTGACTCTTGTGTTATATTCTTGTGAAATATTCAGTAAAGTATTATTGTGCAATATTCAGTAAAGTATATAAAAGAGCTCAAAGGCTACATATTCAGTCAGACAACTCATCCCGAAAGTGAAGACAACTCACCCCGAAAGTGGCCGAAAGTGAAGACATCTCACCCCCGAAAGTGAAGACATCTCACCCCTGGTGAGTTGTCCGGACGTTCGGGGTGAGATGTCCGGACAACTCACTTGGAGGGGAAAAAAGGGTGAGTTGTCTTGTTACCGTCGGAATAACGTGTTCCTTCCACACGCTACGTCCGGCCAGGGAAATTCCCCCCTGTCAGGTGGCATGAGGTCAGTCCGCTGCCCCCCCCCCCCCCCCCCCCAGGTTGGCAGAGGAAGTTAGGAAGCCCAGGATTACATTAGATAATTGGCACTGGGTGAAAAAACTGAGTTGTTCAGTTTTTTTTAGTTCTTTAGTTTCTTGTAGTTTGGGGTCACCTCTTAAGAATTCAAGAGGTTGCCCAGTGATATCCCTTGAGTATATTTTGTTATTAACCCCTTGATGCCCGAAACACTGACAATCCACCCAAAAATATAGTTCTATAGTTTTTAATGCAAAATATTAAATGCATCATCACTTTCTACAGTGTTTATGAATGTGGATATGCACAATTAATTAGATTTATGATTAATGCATTATTAATTAATGCATATTAACCCCTTCGGACATGCCAGTGTAGCCCCCACAGTGTAGCTAGGGTTGGGATTCGTTAGGATTTTAACGGTTCTGGATCCTTCCCGGATCCCTCTTAACGGTTCCGGTTGCTAACGGTTCCCTTAACGGATCCTAATATTATTTTTTTCCCCTTTCCCCTGACATAGATTATGCTTATATTATAACTAACCTAACCAAGTACATAATAAACACAAATTAATTAATTCAATTATTGAAAATGCACTTTACAATTATGAGGTGGCACTATTATTTAAACTTGCAATTTGTACTGTATATTGCAATTTGTACTATATATTAAATATAGCCTACAGTACACATTGCAATAATGATATTGTTGTGGTGACAAATGTTGTCTTTAATGTTCAGATTAATTTAATATGAAGGACCCCTTACCCTAATGGAAACAAGCCATAGTGCTTTCTTGGATTATAAAATCCTCTTTAAGCAGACCTTGTATTGAACTGTAGGCTACGTTCCTGCACTTTTTTCTGCAAACTGTTTATAAATTAATCAATCTATGGAGGTATATGCACCTAAACGCTGGGCTCTCAACAGCCACACGATTAATTTAGAGCCAAATCAAAAGCAGTTGAGTTGCTTATAAGTTGTAAAAATAAGTGCAGACAAATTGATTTGGCTCTATAGTTAACGTGATTCATAAAATATCAGACAGAAAGACGTCGAGTCATTGGCGTTCTAAATTAACACCATTAACAACAGTTGTACAATACGCCTAATGAAAAGCTCTGTAGACGTTAGTAGTTTTTATTTTCTATTACGTTACTAGCCTGGGGAAAGTGAACGAGCCTTGCATCATCATCATCCCCCGCCGGCTGTGGTGGAGCTGCGGGGCTTTCCGCATGGCTCACAAATGCGATGTGCCTAGATTATTCTCGTGAATTGTTTCCTCAATGTGGACGTGGTGCAAAACTGCAACTGGTACAAGTTGCAACAACCTTTGCAGCCAGGGAACTATAGCATCGCATTTATTGCACTTGCGTGCTCAGCCTCAGAGTAATTGTCTCCACCAGGCCGAAGGCATGGGGAGAGAGTATGTTTTGCACTCCGTTGTCTCCACCAGGCCGAAGGCATGGGGAGAGAGTATGTTTTGCACTCCGTCCGTGTGTGTGTGTGTGTGTGTCCGTCCGTGTGTGTGTCCGTCCGTGTGTGTGTCCTTCCGTCCGTCCGTTACCAGCTAATCTCCGGCACCGTTAACCCGGTCGATGCCAAACTTTGCACACACACTCCCTGGATGCCAACGATGAACCTCTGCCCCGCATTTTCCAGAACGGCCTGTTATAGCGCCACCATGAGGCAGCTTTTCACATTTTTTACCTAAAACTGCACCGATCTGCGTGAAACGTTGCATGCACACTCCCTAGAGGCCAAGGACAAACCTTTGACCTGCATTTTCCACATCTGCCTTTTACAGCGCCACCAGGAGGCCGACTTTTGTAAAACACATTTTTTGATATTACTCCTCCAGATTCTGTCCAAAAATCTCACAGTATCTCTATGGTCATGTGCTCAAGTCGGATCTGTCCGATATTTCATATTCCATCCTAATTGGCTATAATTGGCTTTCACAGTTTGCAAGATTGACCCGTTTTTAACAAAAGCCTCAAATCATGAACGCAGCATGCAATTTACGTGAAATCTTTCACACATTTTCTTACTAGGCTGAGGAATATATCCCACCCTTTTCACATTGGCCTGTTATAGCGCCACCAACAGGTTGCCTCAAATCATCCAATTGCCATCAAAGGCAAACATGTTTATATTACTCCTAAACATTTTGCCAAACATCTCACACAGTCCTATCCTCCTGGTGGAGACCTGTGCCCAGAAGGGCACTTTTTCTAGTTTCCCTCTCTGTTAACCACACTTTGGAGATCTCTTCGACATACTGTCCCAGTTCCACTCGCTCCGCGGCGGTCGCTGAATGCACAGAACAGTGGGCGTATCCTCCCCGACCCCACTCACTCATGCACTCATGTAGGTGGGGTGATGTCACCCCAGGCTCTGCTTGCATGCATGCACAGACACAGCGGAGCTAAATGACGACTGATGAGAACCGTTTGGGGAACCGTTAATAAAAAAACGATGGAACTGGCTCCGGATCCGCAATGTCGGAACCGGGTCTGAAATGGACCCGGTTCCGAATCCCAACCCTAAGTGTAGCCCCCATCAGGCAAGCGGTAGACGGCAATCCGGACTTAATTTTAGTGGACGGGAGCAGGACGGCATGGCGGCCAGAACCGGCGACGGTAACGGCAGACGGCGTCAATGTTAAAATATTTAATCTTTTTACCGTTCCGTGCCATCCAGCAGGTTTTGACGTTTTGCCGTCTACGGTAGACGGCAAACGGCAAAACCTGCTGGGCGGCACGGAACGGTAAAAAGATTAAATTTTTAAGTGGTAGACGGTCTACCGCTTGCCTGATTCCATGTGAATGCAGCATATAGAGACAAATTGGTTCACTCATCATCATCTGGCCCTGACGTTCCACCTAGGCTGTCCCTCAGGGGCAACTAAAGATGTGGACGATGTGCACAATGCAACAATACCACAAATTGCAAATTCTTCTCACATCCTTTGACAGGTAAAAAGTATACACAAAAGAGACTCATCAAACTGTAATTTCACAAATGTGGTTTACATGCTAAGCTGTCCTTGTGGTAAAAAGCTTACATTGGCCAAACAAAAAGATGCCTAAACAACAAGATTATCTGAACACAAAACTGCTATACGCACAGGCAACATTGAATAATGCCCATGGCTAAACAATATCTTGAGGCTAGTCATGGTTCACCCTCATCTCTGCGCTTTGTAGGGGTTGAACAAGTTACCACCACCAGAGGGGGGTAAACTTCACAAGTTGTTATCTCAGAGAGAAATGTTCTGGATTTATTAGCTCAGCACTATGCAACCACAGATGACTTTTCCTACAAACCCTTTTTGTCTCCACCAGGCCGAAGGCATGGGGAGAGAGTATGTTTTGCACTCCGTCCGTGTGTGTGTCCGTCCGTCCTTCCGTCCGTCTGTTACCAGCTAATCTCCGGCACCGTTAACCCGGTCGATGCCAAACTTTGCACACACACTCCCTGGATGCCAACGATGAACCTCTGCCCCGTATTTTCCAGAACGGCCTGTTATAGCGCCACCATTAGGCAGCTTTTCACATTTTTTACCTAAAACTGCACCGATCTGCGTGCAACGTTGCATGCACACTCCCTAGAGGCCAAGGACAAACCTTTGACCTGCATTTTCCGCATCTGCCTTTTAAAGCGCCACCAGGAGGCCGACTTTTGTAAAACACATTTTTTTATATTACTCCTCCAGATTCTGTCCAAAAATCTCACAAATCGTTACACAGTATCTCTATGGTCATGTGCTCAAGTCGGATCTGTCCGATATTTCATCTTCCATCCTAATTGGCTTTCACAGTTTGCAAGATTGCCCCGTTTTGAACAAAAGCCTCAAATCATGAACGCAGCATGCAATTTACGTGAAATCTTTCACACATTTTCTTACTAGGCTGAGGATTATATCCCACCCTTTTCACATTGGCCTGTTATAGCGCCACCAACAGGTTGATTTTTGCACAACATATTTTTGGAACAAAATGCCTCAAATCATCCAATTGCCATCAAAGGCAAACATGTTTATATTACTCCTAAACATTTTGCCAAACATCTCACACAGCCCTATCCTCCTGGTGGAGACCTGTGCCCAGAAGGGCACTTTTTCTAGTTGTAATATGTTTTGTTGTTCTTGGAGTTCCTGATGTTTAATCTGCCTAATGTATTTAAGGTTTCTGTGTGTTCTTAGTCCCTGATGTGGTTTTCTGTGCCCCTAGACATTTATATTTGTATAGGCCTATATTGTATTTAATATGCAATGTATAAAAAAGACAATGTCTGACTTTTACATGATCTGTGATGTTTGTACTGATTATATTGTGAACTTCTAACTGTGATGCTTTGTAATTGATTACAATTGATTGATTACAATTGATCATTGATAATAAGTAAGGACCTCCCCTCTACACAGGTGGGGATGATCAAAATGTTGGTTTTAAAAGAGGAACCCACATCCCCAGTATCACTTTGTAGTCTGCTCTGAAGAAGGCTCTGCCGAAACGTATCAGTGTTCTTAAATAAACAGCCAGTCGTGCATCTTTTTTTATTTTGGAGTGCCACTTAGTTGGTTTATGAGTTGTTGGACTTTCACGCAGGAGGCCCGAGTTCGAATCCCGGGCGTTACATGAGAACCCACTGCCTCAACCAAG